>NC_134266.1:221515095-221818504 GCF_031893055.1 Leptodactylus fuscus | reverse complement strand
TGTGCAAGGCTCCCGGAAAGGGACGTGGACGAGGCCGTGGGCGAGGTCGGGGGAATGGTTCTGGGGAGCAAGGTAGCAGTGAAGCCACAGGGCATCCCGTGCCTACTCCTGTGGGGCAGCAAGCATTGCGCCACTCCACAGTGCCAGGGTTGCTTGCCACATTAACTAAACTGCAGGGTACAAACCTTAGTAGTGAACAAAATATAAATATAAGAGGTAAGCTCACCATTCAGATGAATGTTTCTTTAGTCTCAGAAGCATTTACCCAGGTGCACGACCCGTTCTAAGCTTCGGACCATATATCAAAACATAAGGGTGTGGGAGCTGCCTCGAAGGAATCAAGAAGTAATGAACAAAATATAAATATAAGAGGTAAGCTCACCATTCAGATGAATGTTTCTTTAGTCTCAGAAGCATTTACCCAGGTGCACGACCCGTTCTTTAATTTGATGGAATAAACAAGATTTTATACTTACCTCAGTGTTGCGGATCCATACTAAGTTCGTATTGTTGCACAAACCTTAGTAGGCCCGAGAACCAGGAACAGGTCTTGCAATGGCTGTCGGATAACGCTTACAGCACATTGTCCAGCAGCCAGTCAGACTCTGCCTCCTCTCCTCCTATTACCCAACAGTCTTGTCCTCCTTCCTCCCAAAATTCCCAAGCTTCACAGAACAATAACCCCAACTGTCCCTGCTCCCCAGAGCTGTTCTCCGCTCCTTTCATTGTCCCTCAACCTGCCCCTCCACGTCGCGATTCCACGAACCTAACAGAGGAGCATCTGTGTCCAGATGCTCAAACACTAGAGTCTCCTCCATCTCCGTTCGATTTGGTGGTGGATGACCAGCAACCCACCCTCATCGACGATGATGTGACGCAGTTGCCGTCAGGGCATCCAGTTGACCTGCGCATTGTGCGGGAGGAGGAGATGAGACAGGAGTTGGAAGAGGAAGTGGTGGATGATGAGGACACTGACCCGACCTGGACAGGGGGGATGTCAAGCGGGGAAAGTAGTGTGGATGTTGAGGCAGGTGCAGCACCAAAAAGGGTAGCTAGAGGCAGAGGCAGAGGTCAGCAGCTTAGGCGAAGCCAGGCCACACCCGGAATCTCCCAAGATGTTCCAGTTCGTACCCAGCCCCGAAAAACTCCCACCTCGAGGGCACGTTTCTCGAAGGTGTGGAGTTTTTTCAAGGAATGCACCGAGGACAGATATAGTGTTGTCTGCACAATTTGCCTCTCGAAATTGATTAGGGGCTCTGAGAAGAGCAACCTGTCCACCACTTCAATGCGCCGTCATTTAGAATCCAAGCACTGGAATCAGTGGCAGGCAGCAACGGCAGGACAAAGGCCGCCTGCCGTTCACGCCACTGCCTCTGCCTCTGCCACTGCTCACTGTGCTGGCGATGCACTCCAGAGGACGAGCCAGGACACCACTTCATCTGCCTCTGCCACTTTGTTGACTTCTTCCTCATCCTCCCCTGTTCCTGTCTTATCTCCTTCTCCTGCACCATCAAAGGCACCATCAGGCGCTTCTTTAAAACAACCCACCATCTCTCAGACATTGGAGCGGTGGCAGAAATACACCGCTAACCACCCACACGCGCAAGCCTTGAACGCCAACATCGCTAAACTGCTGGCCCAGGAGATGTTGGCGTTCCGGCTTGTTGAAACTCCCGCCTTCCTGGACCTGATGGCAACTGCGGCACCTCGCTATGCCGTCCCTAGCCGTCACTACTTCTCCCGGTGTGCCGTCCCCGCCTTGCACCAGCACGTGTCACTCAACATCAGGCGGGCCCTTAGTTCCGCGCTTTGCACAAAGGTCCACTTGACCACCGACGCGTGGACAAGTGCATGCGGACAGGGACGCTACATTTCACTGACGGCACACTGGGTGAATGTAGTTGAGGCTGGGACAGCTTCCCAAACTGGCCCGGTGTACCTCGTCTCCCCGCCTAACTTTCCTGGCAGGGACACGAGAAGAACACCCCTCTCCTCCTCCTCCACCGCCTCCTCCTCCGCCACCGCCTCCTCCTCCGCCACCGCCTCCTCCTCCGCTGTTAGATTGACCCCAGCTACGAGTTGGAAACGTTGCAGCACTGGCGTTGGTAGACGTCAGCAGGCCGTGCTGAAGCTGATCAGCTTGGGGGACAGACAGCACACTGCCTCCGAGGTGAGGGATGCCCTCCTCGATGAGACGGCAATATGGTTTGAGCCGCTGCACCTGGGCCCAGGCATGGTCGTTTGTGATAACGGCCGGAACCTGGTAGCAGCTCTGGAGCTTGCCGGACTCCAACATGTTCCATGCCTGGTCCACGTCTTCAACCTAGTGGTGCAACGTTTCCTAAAGAGCTACTCCAATGTTCCAGAGCTACTGGTGAAAGTGCGGCGCATGTGCGCCCACTTTCGCAAGTCGACAGTAGCCGCTGCTAGCTTAAAATCTCTCCAGCAACGCCTGCATGTGCCACAACACCGGCTTTTGTGCGACGTCCCCACACGCTGGAACTCAACGTTTCAGATGTTGAATAGAGTGGTTGAGCAGCAGAGACCTTTGATGGAATACCAGCTACAAAACCCTAGGGTGCCACAAAGTCAGCTGCCTCAGTTTCTCATCCATGAGTGGCCATGGATGAGAGACCTTTGTGACATCCTACGGGTGTTTGAGGAGTCCACAAGGAGGGTGAGCTCTGAGGATGCGATGGTGAGCCTTACAATCCCGCTCTTGTGTGTTCTGAGAGAATCCCTGATTAACATCAGGGATAACTCAGATCACACAGAGGAGTCAGGGATAGCATCCGATCCGTCACAGCTGGAGAGTAGGTCCACACATCTGTCCGCTTCATCGCGTTTAATGGAGGAGGAGGAGGAGGAGGAAGAAGAGTTGTCCGATGATGTGATGGTGATACAGGAGGCTTCCGGGCAACTTCGAATCATCCCATTGTTGCAGCGCGGATGGGTAGACATGGAGGATGAGGAGGAAATGGAGATTGAACTTTCCGGTGGGGCCAGAGGAGTCATGCCAACTAACACTGTGGCAGACATGGCTGAGTTCATGTTGGGGTGCTTTACAACTGACAAGCGTATTGTCAAAATCATGGAGGACAACCAGTACTGGATCTTTGCCATCCTTGACCCCCGGTATAAAAACAACATCTCCTCTTTTATTCCGGTAGAGGGGAGGGCCAATCGCATCAATGCTTGCCACAAGCAATTGGTGCAGAATATGATGGAGATGTTTCCAGCATGTGACGTTGGCGGCAGGGAGGGCAGTTCCTCCAGTAGGCGACCAAGTTCTCACCGGTCCACACAAACAAGGGGCACACTGTCTAAGGTCTGGGACACCTTGATGGCACCCCCTCGCCAAAGTGCCGCCACGGAGGGTCCTAGTGTCACCAGGCGTGAGAAGTATAGGCGCATGTTGCGGGAATACCTTTCCGACCACAGCCCTGTCCTCTCCGACCCCTCTGCGCCCTACACATATTGGGTGTCGAAGTTGGACCTGTGGCTTGAACTTGCCCTATATGCCTTGGAGGTGCTGTCCTGTCCTGCCGCCAGCGTCCTATCTGAGAGGGTGTTCAGTGCAGCCGGTGGCATCATCACTGACAAGCGCACCCGTCTGTCAGCTGAGAGTGCCGACCGGCTCACTTTGATAAAAAATGAACCACCACTGGATAGAGCCTTCATTTTTGTGCCCACCTGTGTAAAGCACCCCAACATGAAACTCCATGTCTGTGCTCAACCTCTCCAATTCCTCCGCATCCTCATACTCATCCACCATAAGCGTTGCACAATTCTGCTAATACTAGGCTCCCTCCACCCTGATTTCCCCCAACTCTGCTGGTTAGAGGCTCCCTTCACCCTGATTTCCCCCAACTCTGCTGGTTAGAGGCTCCCTCCACCCTGCTTTCCCACAACTCTGCTGGTTAGAGTCTCCCTCCACCCTGATTTCCCACAACTCTGCTGGTTAGAGGCTCCCTCCACCCTGATTTCCCCCAACTCTGCTGGTTAGAGGCTCCCTCCACCCTGATTTCCCCCAACTCTGCTGGTTAGAGGCTCCCTCCACCATGAATTGGTCCAAACTGGGGTTTTTAGAGGGTCCCTCCACCATGAATTGGTCCAAACTGGGGTTTTTAGAGGCTCCCTCCACCATGAATTGGTCCAAACTGGGGTTTTTAGAGGCTCCCTCCACCATGAATTGGTCCAAACTTGGGTTTTTAGAGGCTCCCTCCACCATGAATTGGTCCAAACTGGGGTTTTTAGAGGCTCCCTCCACCATGAATTGGTCCAAACTGGGTTTTTTAGAGGCTCCCTCCACCATGAATTGGTCCAAACTGGGGTTTTTAGAGGCTCCCTCCACCATGAATTGGTCCAAACTGGGTTTTTTAGAGGCTCCCTCCACCATGAATTGGTCCAAACTGGGGTTTTTAGAGGCTCCCTCCACCATGAATTGGTCCAAACTGGGCTGGTTAGAGGCTCCCTCCACCATGAATTGGTCCAAACTGGGGTTTTTAGAGGCTCCCTCCACCATGAATTGGTCCAAACTGGGGTTTTTAGAGGCTCCCTCCACCATGAATTTGCCCAAACTGGGCTGTTTAGAGGCTCCCTCCACCATGAATTGGTCCAAACTGGGTTTTTTAGAGGCTCCCTCCACCATGAATTGGTCCAAACTGGGTTTTATAGAGGCTCCCTCCACCATGAATTGGTCCAAACTGGGTTTTTTAGAGGCTCCCTCCACCATGAATTGGTCCAAACTGGGGTTTTTAGAGGCTCCCTCCACCATGAATTGGTCCAAACTGGGGTTTTTAGAGGCTCCCTCCACCATGAATTGGTCCAAACTTGGGTTTTTAGAGGCTCCCTCCACCATGAATTGGTCCAAACTGGGGTTTTTAGAGGCTCCCTCCACCATGAATTTGCCCAAACTGGGCTGGTTAGAGGCTCCCTCCACCATGAATTGGTCCAAACTGGGGTTTTTAGAGGCTCCCTCCACCATGAATTGGTCCAAACTGGGGTTTTTAGAGGCTCCCTCCACCATGAATTGGTCCAAACTGGGGATTTTAGAGGCTCCCTCCACCATGAATTTGCCCAAACTGGGCTGGTTAGAGGCTCCCTCCACCATGAATTGGTCCAAACTGGGGTTTTTAGAGGCTCCCTCCACCATGAATTTGCCCAAACTGGGCTGGTTAGAGGCTCCCTCCACCATGAATTGGTCCAAACTGGGGTTTTTAGAGGCTCCCTCCACCATGAATTGGTCCAAACTGGGGTTTTTAGAGGCTCCCTCCACCATGAATTGGTCCAAACTGGGGTTTTTAGAGGCTCCCTCCACCATGAATTTGCCCAAACTGGGCTGGTTAGAGGCTCCCTCCACCATGAATTGGTCCAAACTGGGGTTTTTAGAGGCTCCCTCCACCATGAATTGGTCCAAACTGTGGTTTTTAGAGGCTCCCTCCACCATGAATTGGTCCAAACTGGGGTTTTTAGAGGCTCCCTCCACCATGAATTTGCCCAAACTGGGCTGGTTAGAGGCTCCCTCCACCATGAATTAGTCCAAACTGGGGTTTTTAGAGGCTCCCTCCACCATGAATTGGTCCAAACTGGGGTTTTTAGAGGCTCCCTCCACCATGAATTTGCCCAAACTGGGCTGTTTAGAGGCTCCCTCCACCATGAATTGGTCCAAACTGGGTTTTTTAGAGGCTCCCTCCACCATGAATTGGTCCAAACTGGGTTTTTTAGAGGCTCCCTCCACCATGAATTGGTCCAAATTGGGTTTTTAGAGGCTCCCTCCACCATGAATTGGTCCAAACTGGGTTTTTTAGAGGCTCCCTCCACCATGAATTGGTCCAAACTGGGGTTTTTAGAGGCTCCCTCCACCATGAATTGGTCCAAACTGGGGTTTTTAGAGGCTCCCTCCACCATGAATTGGTCCAAACTGGCGTTTTTAGAGGCTCCCTCCACCATGAATTTGCCCAAACTGGGCTGGTTAGAGGCTCCCTCCACCATGAATTGGTCCAAACTAGGGTTTTTAGAGGCTCCCTCCAACATGAATTGGTCCAAACTGGGATTTTTAGAGGCTCCCTCCACCATGAATTGGTCCAAAACTGGGGTTTTTAGAGGCTCCCTCCACCATGAATTGGTCCAAACTGGGTTTTTTAGAGGCTCCCTCCACCATGAATTGGTCCAAACTGGGGTTTTTAGAGGCTCCCTCCACCATGAATTGGTCCAAACTGGGGTTTTTAGAGGCTCCCTCCACCATGAATTGGTCCAAACTGGGGTTTTTAGAGGCTCCCTCCACCATGAATTGGTCCAAACTGGGGTTTTTAGAGGCTCCCTCCACCATGAATTTGCCCAAACTGGGCTGGTTAGAGGCTCCCTCCACCATGAATTGGTCCAAACTGGGGTTTTTAGAGGCTCCCTCCACCATGAATTTGCCCAAACTGGGCTGGTTAGAGGCTCCCTCCACCATGAATTGGTCCAAACTGGGGTTTTTAGAGGCTCCCTCCACCATGAATTGGTCCAAACTGGGTTTTTTAGAGGCTCCCTCCACCATGAATTGGTCCAAACTGGGCTGGTTAGAGGCTCCCTCCACCATGAATTGGTCCAAACTGAGGTTTTTAGAGGCTCCCTCCACCATGAATTGGTCCAAACTGGGGTTTTTAGAGGCTCCCTCCACCATGAATTTGCCCAAACTGGGCTGGTTAGAGGCTCCCTCCACCATGAATTGGTCCAAACTGGGGTTTTTAGAGGCTCCCTCCACCATGAATTGGTCCAAACTGGGTTTTTTAGAGGCTCCCTCCACCATGAATTGGTCCAAACTGGGGTTTTTAGAGGCTCCCTCCACCATGAATTGGTCCAAACTGGGTTTTTTAGAGGCTCCCTCCACCATGAATTGGTCCAAACTGGGGTTTTTAGAGGCTCCCTCCACCATGAATTGGTCCAAACTGGGGTTTTTAGAGGCTCCCTCCACCATGAATTGGTCCAAACTGGGGTTTTTAGAGGCTCCCTCCACCATGAATTTGCCCAAACTGGGCTGGTTAGAGGCTCCCTCCACCATGAATTGGTCCAAACTGGGGTTTTTAGAGGCTCCCTCCACCATGAATTGGTCCAAACTGGGGTTTTTAGAGGCTCCCTCCACCATGAATTTGCCCAAACTGGGGTTTTTAGAGGGTCCCTCCACCATGAATTGGTCCAAACTGGGGGTTTTAGAGGCTCCCTACACCATGAATTGGTCCAAACTGGGGTTTTTAGAGGCTCCGTCCACCATGAATTGGTCCAAACTGGGGTTTTTAGAGGCTCCCTCCACCATGAATTGGTCCAAACTGGGGTTTTTAGAGGCTCCCTCCACCATGAATTGGTCCAAACTGGGGTTTTTAGAGGCTGTTTCAAGGTGTTTTCCTACTGTCAGAGAGGTGGTATTGAGTGTGTAAAGTGTGTAGTTGTTAGGCTGTGATGTTGGGGTAATAGAGGGTCTTTGGTGTGTTAGATGCCCCCAGACATGCTTCCCCTGCTGTCCCAGTGTCATTCCAGAGGTGTTGGCATCATTTCCTGGGGTGTCATAGTGGACTTGGTGACCCTCCAGACATGGATTTGGGTTTCCCCCTTAACGAGTATATGTTCCCCATAGACTATAATGGGGTTCGAAACCCGTTCGAACACACGAACAGTGAGCGGCTGTTCGATTCGAATTTCGAACCTCGAACATTTTAGTGTTCGCTCATCTCTAATCATTAACAGTAATTTTTTGTGGGCAGACCTTTGTGCTATTTTGGAGGCTAGTACACAGCTTTCCGAAGTTATCTATTCTGAGTGAGTGGTGTGTTCACAATGTGCGTGCATACTTTAGTGTTACCCCAAATATCATGTGATCCCCATCTTTTTAATTTCCGAATCTTCTAAATCAGCAAAATATGTGATCTAAGGGTAACCTAATGAGGATTATTTAATTCTGTCCCACCTTGCTTTATATCCCTGCCACCTGTTTAAGACAGGGAAGGAGTGATGCAATATGGCTATATATAGATACTATATATAGATACAACGAGTTCTATGGAATCTCTTGACTCCCTGACGCAACATAAAATGATAGTTATTGCAGTGATGACCAAGGGAAGTGAGGGGGTTAAAAGTATTTTTCTGGTTCTTTCTCCAAAGGATAGGCCATTAATATATATTCATAACTTAGTACTTTAACCCGAAACAGATAAACAAGAGCATTTAGATATTTCCAAGGCTCCTATTCAACTCTATGAAGGGGACAGCACATGCTCATCCTCCTCCCCAGCTCAGAATGGGGGATAGAGGACCCTCGTTCTCAGCAACAGAGGCGACCTCAAAGGCCACATCCCCACCTAATGTGGAAGAACCTCATTAATGGATTAAGCTGATGTGAAAGTTTTGTGTTAACTCAGCTTTGTGAACTTCTGACATGTAATGTTAGTAACTACAAAAGGATTGAAGGGTTTTCCAGCTTCAAATAGATCTTTCATATTCCACAGGATAGGTCATCAGTATATGATATGTGGGGGTCCAAAATCTGAACCGCTGTTCTAGCAGTCTCCATTACTGCAATGGACCGGGAGTGGATGTAGACTGCTCTTATTCAAGTAATTGGGGTGGCGCTGCAGCCCTATCCACTGTATAGCAGAGGTTGCAGCCCTATCCACTGTATAGCGGGGCTTGCAGGAAAGTGCAGTACTGATCCTATTACTTAAATAGCCACAACACTTCTGGGAGAATGTCCTATGGATAGATGAGACAAAAATCGAACTATTTGGCAAGGCACATCCGCTCTATGTTCACAAACGGAAAAATGAAGCATATTTTGAAAAGAACACTGTCCCTACATTGAAACATGGAGGGGGCTCTGTTATGTTCTACAGCTGCTTTACTGCATCTGGCACAGGGGGTCTTGAATCTGTGCAGGGTACAATGAAATCTCAAGACTATCAAGGGATTCTAGAGAGAAATGTGTTGCCCAGTGTCAGAAAGCTTGGTCTCAGTCACAGGTTATGGGTCTTGCAACAGGATAATGACCCAAAACACACAGCTAAAAACACCCAAGAATGGCTAAGAGGGAAACATTGGACTATTCTGAAGTGGCCTTCTATGAGCCCTGACCTAAATCCTATTGAGCATTTTTGGAAGGAGCTGAAACATGTCATCTGGAAAAGGCCCCTCCACATCCGAGACAACAAGAGGGGGCAGAAGTCTCATTGGCAGTTACAGGAATTGTTTGATTGCAGCGATTGCCTCAGAAGGTTGTTCAACAAAATATTAAGTTACCAGAACCATTATTTCTGTCCAGGCCTGTTTCATGAGTTTTGCTTAAAAAAAAAAAAAAAAAAAAAAAAAAAAATCTGTTGAAGCAAAAAGCAATGTCTCACTTTCATTTGTTCATTTTCATTAAATTTTTATTCATTATTTTTGTCATATTCTAGTTATTTCTGTGACCATTGTGGGTTTTTCCTTCATTAAACGAGGGGTACCAACAATTTTGTCCACGTGTGTACGTGGTCCCGGTGTTGGACCCCCACAGATCACATACTGATCACCTATCCTGTGGATTGGTCATCAATATGAAAAATCCATAGGACCCCTTTAATTTTGTAAAACAGAAAAAGAACAGTATATAGAATTGGTTGTTAATCGTTCATCGCTATCCATATTACTGTTATGATAGACAAGACACATGTATTCATGCAGGAGGGATATTTGATGCACCTGTATGTTGACAACTTTTGTACTAATCCTTGTGGTCACGACACAGAAGGAATGCCTCCTCTATGCACGGCATCTGTTCAAACAAGCTCTGACGCAACAGTCCAGAAGCATTACAGAGCACAGTACAATCTGCGAGACTGGGACCCTGGGAATTTCCATGAACACTTAAAGAGAATATTACTCCATACCCTCATGCTTGTGAGAATTCTGTTTAAGTGCAAACTAGATACAACATGAAAAATATATTTCCCTTTTAACTTGTTACCTTCATGGGTAAAAGTTGCTGGGTGACAACCTCTAGTGGCAGCAGTGCCCATAAGGGCTTACCTCTAAACCTTCCACATGAGCAATCGTGTTCCAAGGCACTGTTGATAGAACTTCAAACACCAACATTAAATTTAGTGTACACTTGTTGGTTCTGAATCCCTTAGTGACAGCCCAAATGGGAATCTATATCGTAAACAGGCAGTTTAAACATGGTGCCCGCCCAGGACAAGAGTGAGTGCCATAGTTGTTGGATCTCTGCAGCTTAACACAGCACAGACCTGGCAGCAGATGCCGGATGGGAAAAGTAAAATGCGACCACCATGAAAGGCTTCTTTTACTTGCAGTTTGTGGTATAAGCAGCAATGATCACAGGTTTAACCCCCTGGTGGGGAAGGGGAAAGGGGGAGGGCTTAAAAAATGAAGTCCATCATGCTCACTCTAGATTGGATATAAAAAACATATTAGGTATCCCTACATCCCAAAAAACGTACTATTAATATCTAAAAGCTATTTATCCCATATGGTGAATGCTACAGTGGGAAAATAATCTAAATGGCTGAATTGCCTTTTTTACGCTATTTTGCTGTTTGTAAAAACCTGATAAAAAGTGATCAAAATGTCAGACATTCTTCAGGATGGTATGAATAAAGATTGAAATCTAAAAAGTTACTGGTGTCATAATGTGTCTATGCAAAGAAACTTGTTTCAAAGTTTTCAATTTGATTCTATCACAGTTTTCAATACAATAAATTTGATATTGCTGTAGATAGATAGATAGATAGATAGATAGATAGATAGATGATAGATAGATAGATAGATAGATAGATAGATAGATAGATAGATAGATAGATAGGAGATAGATAGATAGATAGATAGATAGATAGATAGATAGATAGATAGATAGGGAGATAGAGAGATAGATAGATAGGAGATAGATAGATAGATAGATAGATAGATAGATAGATAGATAGATAGATAGATAGATAGATAGATAGGAGATAGAGAGATAGATAGGAGATAGATAGATAGATAGATAGATAGATAGATAGATAGATAGATAGATAGATAGTAGACTTACAGGAAAAGTGAACATAAATATGATTCTTCTCTTAAGTAAAAGCTTCCCTTATTTGCAATTACAGAAAATCATCCTTACTCCAGAAACATTATGACCATGGGGATTTTTACGAGTATCTAGACTACATCTGTTTTTATTCTGCATTTTTCATGTTTTTCATTTTTAGTCAATAGTATAGTTTACGATAAAACAGTGTGAAGCAATAAAAAAAATTAGTAGCAGATTTCACCTACCATACCTCTTTTCAGTGACACATGAGGCGTCAGCTAGACAAATAGTGTGGACCTAGCGTGAGACAGCTGTAGTTCTACTGCTCCCCTATTTATATACAAAGGTTTTGATAATTTTCCCCCAAAGTCTTTGAGGAAGGAGAGGCATTACAGCCCTGTCCATACAAAAGAGAAACATTTGGAGAAGCCCATGAAGTTTCAACTTGTAAGACTTTACCAATGACTAGTTTGAATGTTTTATGTCAGACAATGTAAAAAATAATTTTTTTGTCTGGTATATCACCGAATTCCTGGACAATTTCTTAATTTTTGAGAAAAAAATTCCAATTCTACAACTGAATTTAGTGGTTTAACAGAGATTAAAGTAATTGTCCAGGATCATGGGGGTTGTCTTACCAACACAACTGAGACCCTCTTTTAAAAAGAAGTGGAGTCTCACTTGCCTAACCATAGTGATCAGGGTTTGCTAGGAAAAGATACATCTGCCCCATCATTACCCCTGTAGTGGTTGCTGCAGGAGAACTTTATAGGAGGACATTCAAATGAATAGTTGTTCATGCAATGCATGGACTGGTCAGGTCTATAAGAGGTGTTCTGAAACACCCTTAGACCCTCTTCATGATACCATACGCCCTCATAGGTTACAGCCGTACCCAGAGAATGGGAATCTCAACTAGGATGAACATTTAATACAAATGAATGATAAATGTAATACATTTCTATCAGTATAATCACTTATGGTCAATACTGAAACAATACTTAATATTCTCATTCTTTCATTTAACTACAAGTAAAGAATCCATTCTCTCCTTAAAGAGGACCTTTTATATCCTCATCGATGTGCAGTATTATACACCGATGTTGGCTTTCCCGGTATGTGCCTCTGTGCAGTATTATACACCGATGTTGGCTTTCCCGGTATGTGCCTCTGTGCAGTATTATACACCGATGTTGGCTTTCCCGGTATGTGCCTCAGTGCTGGAGATATCAGTGCTGATAGTTTTGGTACCGGTATCTCCCCACAGTCAGAAGGGCATGGCTTACAGCTCACAGCCATCACTAGACTGTGAGGAACGTCCCCCTGACAGTACTCTTCCATAGACTTGCCTCCACAACAAGTAATTTCTACTAAGGCACCCCAATAGTGGGAAATTTCAATATATAAAAACTTTATTGATACAACATTTTGACATTATTTCTTTCACACGGCAGTGTATTAGTAGGTTAGTATAAAATTAGACATCAACAGATCCTGGACATTTCTGTCCCATGGACCTTCATCTGCAGTGTATATCCCAATGCATCACCTCCATTTTCCATAGACTTGTACTATCAGAGGGGCGTTCCTTACTGCCCAGCGATGACACTAGGCTGTAAGGTCCGCCCTTCTGACAGTGGGGAGATATTGGTGCTGAAATTAGCGGCACAATATTTTCAGCAACGGCATTCTAGTGGTATACAATACCACACATCTATGAAGACATGAAAGGTCCTCTTTCATACATTTCATTCTTTCCTCATAGCTAAGTATACCATTAATTTCCAGGATATCAGGTTTTTTATATTACTAATACCATAAAATGATAAAGCATGTTTAAGAAATGTCATCACCATTGTATCATTGTGCAGTGATATGAGCAACGTGTAGGAGTATAAGATTCACGGTGGTTTCTTTACAGATCTCAGATGACTATATCTACACGTATATATTGGCGTAAAAATATATTGAATACTTCAAGCAGCACTTTTCTCTCCGCATGATTTGTGTGGACACCGCTCTGAAAACACATGGACCCAATTATAGTCTATGGGTTTCCGTGTGGTTCTTTAGCGAATTGCTTTACAATTTGTTTGGTATTCTGTTCAGGGGGGGGGGGTCCGCAAGTGGACTACCCAAACAAATACTGAATGCAAGATGTGAACCAGGTCTAAGCCTAATATCTGCCAAAAAAATAAATAAATAAAAAATAAAGGGGCAGATTTATTAATATTTTACTATTGTATTTATTTTACAACAGTTTTCTGGCAAAAGAAAAAGTCGCATACTTTGGTTTTCAAAGAGATCCAATTATAGAGAAACGGCAGCATGTAATATATCAATTTATATCTTTGCTCTTTCTATGCTTAGAAACAGTCATCTAGTCATGGAGGCGGTTCTATCAGTGTATGACAGATATCTGTGTATGCTCAGTCATAAATGGAGGCCTGTCTATCATTATGTAGGGACCACTCCATGACTAGTTCATTGTTGTATAAGCATAGAAAGAGCACAGTGAACACCATAAATCAAAACTGAAACGGTCCATAACTTTACAAACAACTTCGGGCGGGTTCACACCTGCACCCGGGCTCCGCTTTATGGGTTTCCGTCTTCTGCCCAAGAAACTGGACAGGAGACGGAAACCCGGCAGTCAGTGTCCCCTGTGAGCGTCTTCTGGGCTCCGCAGCGAAACCATTTTTTTTTATTAACCAGACACAAAGTCCTGCATGTCTGACTTTGTGCCCGGTTAAAAAAAAACTGGTTTGGCCGCAGAGAGGCAGAAGACACTTACGGGCGAACACTTTGCTAACCCATTCAATTGAATGGGTTTGAAAACTGACTGCCAGTTTCTGTTTCCTGTCCAGTTTCTCAGGCAGAAGACAGACCTACAAAGCGGAGACCAGGCGCCTTTAGTCTATTTTAATAGAACATGTGGTTTTGCACTAAAAATGTTGCTGTTTTCTATCTGGAAAGCCTCTCTAAAGTTCCTGCCACTAGGATCCTCCTTTTTATCTAATTTGCTGTTCCCTCCCTGTTACTAAGTAAGATCCATCCATGTACACCATTGAAAAAAAACGAGATGGCTTCAAAGAGAGTTGAGGGTGAGGGTCTGTTTTTTCTTTGCACAATGAATGAAGATGAGAGGGGCTGATTTTCCTCACAACTGCTACACGTCTGTGTGAAAGATCTCGCCTTGCCCAAAGCTACTTTGACCCAGCCTCTGACCTACCTGGCCTTGCCACGGGCAAAACTGCGATCACTTTCTTACCTTTACCGTCCGCTCTCACCCTGAGAGAGGGACCGGGTCTTATAGGATAATATGAGACAAGCTTTCAAAAATTTTATATTTATTAACCCAAGAGGGTCTATACTAGACAACCAACGTACATAGAGGTATGCTAGTGGATACAAGATTATATGGTTACAGAAAGGTATGTTACAGTGCAATAAGATAAAAGGAATAAAAGATTAGAAGCAGAAATATAATACCCAGTTGGGCCTCATGAAATTCATGGCACAGTCCTTTAGAGTCCATAATTAGTTAGAGTCCAGAAGTAATCCTTAGGTGGTAAGGGTTTGACTACCCCATTAGCAGAATAGTCCAAGGTGTATGGTATCTTCATAAGTAATAGAGACCCTAGTCCAAGGGATTAGCTTCCACAGCATCACAGCACTTCGTGACACATCCCAGCAGTCCAGGAAGAACAACATGAACTGGGGTCTTGTCATGTGTGACAATATATCTCCACTCAGCCCTCTCTCATGATGAGGTCAGCAAGGTGGGCAGCTCTCCCCCTCACCTTGTACCAGTATGACTATATACGGTCATAACTCTTTGCAGATGTCCTGTGGAGTCAGGTTGTCTGCTAAAAGATGATAGCAAGGCTGTCAGTCCACTGATCCCAGACACCCCTTGCTAAGAATAACGAAGTTAGCACAATTATGATAATGCTGTGTCCAAGTTGAGACAAAGGGATGAGCCAAGTTATCTCCAGGGAGGAATTATGCTTGGACAATTAGGCACTATCTCTGGCATCTTGCTAATCAGGTTGAGTAAATTAACAGGGCAAAAGGGAAATATATCTGAGAAGGCAGTGAAAAAAAAACAAAACATAACTCTGGGCCATTCATCACAGTATGCAAACTGCTTTCTCTGGGCAATGAAACAATAGACATCCCTCATGGCTTACAATGTAAGAAAAGTCTACATACGTATTGTATCTACATTTGGCTGATTGTGTTATTGCTGATAGGATGTTAGTCATATGCAGTAGCAACTGTCCTCATTGTGCTCAGATTGCACTTTTTTGTGTCAGGATTTTTTTCTGCTACATTATAGCCTGGATTTGCAGTTCAATATCCCTGAATCTCCTAAGTTATGGTCACTTGGGCATTTCTCAGCTGTTTGCTACTTTACAGTTACTCCTGGCAGAATTGCATGTGAAACCAATAATAGTAGTAATGGATAGGGGAGGGGGCAGACTATTCCTTACTGTACATGCCCATAGCCTGAGAGAGAAAAGTGCTGCAGCCATAATGGGAATATTAGCAGCATAAAACCTTATAGGAGAGCTTGTATGAAGGCTTACACAACCAGAGAACAAACTGTCCAGCAAGACCCTGCAGATATTTCAACTTTTCATGAAATCTCAGGTAACTCTTTAAAAAGTTTTATTGCTCTCAATTAGCGGAAAAAAAATAGTCTTGCAGATATTGTAATGACAAGAATAAATGCCGTTGAACAGCCAGAGATTTTTTTAATTAGACTTTGTATAATGAACAATATCCAAAAGAGCAGAGACATGTAATAAATAAACATTTATATAACAACAGCGCAACAGAATAAACTCAGAGTTCTTAATTAGTTCTCAGAGAAGAAATGTAAAGGTTTAATTGACTCTATGCTAGCCAGTTTACTGCTTATCTGTGAGCTTATCTGCTTGAAGGTCTTTTCTCTCCTCCGATTCATTATAACAACAACAGACACTCAACAACCCCGCTATAGTCTATGGGGTTCATGGGATTCTTCAGGTAATTGTATTAGGTAAGTGGATTAGGTTTCCCTTCGGGGGAGGGGCCCCAAATGAACCCCCGCAAATGGAAACCTGAATGCAGATGTGAACCTACCCAGAACCTGTAACCAAGGTTCTGTAAATACGCTGAAAAAAACTCATTGGATAAATCCTCTGGGGTTAATTTTTCTCTCTTCCTGGAATCCAACTGCAAGGCACATTACATGCCCTGCTTAGCAATGCCACATGATAGAGTGGTGTAGTAGGGAAGTCAGAACCCAACCAGGACCTTTGGCCCATTGAGTTATGTATCTGAGGCCCTTCTCAAAAATGGCACAACAATCAGGTGGACACAGCAAATGAACCGATCAAGGGATTTTACTCAAGATGTGAGAACAATGATTGCATCTGACCGCTCCACTGACTCTCCTTCCCAGGTACTGCTTGTGTACTGATGTCACTTACTTCGTGCCCGTAGGTCTCTGAAGTTGACGGCAGCAAAGACAGAAGACAACAGAAGAACGATGAGTATTACGCGCTTTTTTTTTTTTCTTTGATTGATACTGAAGGGGGGGCAACCTGGAAAGTGGACATTACACTGTTGGGATAAACTGTAAAGGAGCCAATATACTGTGGAGGTAACCTGGAAAAGAGATGTTATTCTGGGTGGGGGAACAACCTGGAAAGGTGACATTAAACTGTGGAGGTAACCTGGAAAGGTGACATTAAACTGTGGAAGTAACCTTTACTACTGTGGGAGTAAAGTAGTAAAGGGACATTATACACAGTGGAGAGGGCCATTACAATATAATGTATGAGGGGTCACTGGGGAGGGGGACTTGTAATTTCTGATACCGCTGCAGGGGCATTCAATAGTGTGATGGGCCACTGAGGGGTGTTATATTGTATGAGGGTCACTAAGGGGCATTATACCATGTGGGAGCCACTGACAGGCATTATAATATGTGTGGGTTAGGTATTTCTAAAGGTGATGGGGGGCCCATTTATGAAACCTTTGCACCGGGCCCACCAATGTGTGAATTCTGTGGGAATTTTTTTTTTTTTGCACTATTATCCTGCCCTATTATAAAATGGATTTCTTTTCACACGATTACTCAGCAATGTTCCAGTCTTTTACACAGTTTATGATTGTCAACTTCTACCTACTTATGGGTTATATAATCTCCAGCGCTCCAACACTATGTGTTTAGCAAATCACATTACAAAGTATACATCCCATTCATACATGTAACCAGGGCAATGCATAGTGCACATTGCATCAGCTTTTTCCACTCTACTGAAAACCACAGAAAGAAGTTGCAGTATAATTCTAAGAATCGAGAGTAAACCTAGCTTGTGACACCAAGTAACTGCAAGTCGTAATGGCCAAATTCTGGATCTCATCTTATTTATATTTGGACACTATCACTCTCCTCCCAGCTTTGAGAGTATATCAGAGATGAGCGAACACTGTTCGGAACAGCCGTTCCGAACAACACGCTCACAGCACGCTCCCATAGAAATGAATGGAAGCGGCCGGCAAGCGGGTGGTTAAGCGACCGGCCGCTGGCAAAGCGTACGTGCCAGGTGCTTCCATTCATTTCTATGGGAGCGTGCTGTTTGGATCGGCTGATCCGAACAGTGTTCGCTCATCTCTAGAGTATATGTATTTGTTGTAAGCCGATGGAAGGTCAGGTAATGGAGGCGGTGTACATCTCACCCAGACTACTAAGGTGGGTGAGATGAGAAAACTCCAGAAAGAACGTTTCTCAGCAGATAACTATCGTCTGCTGTGGGTTATTTCAGAGTTTCGGTTACTAGGCTGGATTTTTAGGAATGGCAGGTATGTTGGTAGACCTGTCATTCCACCCCCCTCCAGTCCACACTTTGGGGATGTTACAGCAGCGACTCAGCTGCAGAGAGTCTGCTCATCAAGAGAGGCTTAAGAAGTCAACTCCAGCAGCAGACTGGGGCAGAGCTTGGCTGGAGAGCCAACAGAGAGGTCATATTTTTGGAGCTGTGTCCTGAATGATTCTACTGGCTTTTGGATTTTTGTTATTCTAGGTGAGGTAACCTATTCTTATGTTTAGTTAGAGACTAGCCGGGCAGGTATTTATTTTTGTATTGTTTCCCTTTGTTGCTGCACTACCTTTTTGAGTGACAATAAATTCCAGCTTTGTTTTGGACTAAAGAAATTGGACTTTTGTGTCTATGCCACCTCACCTAGCAACCCCAGACCCTGACATTGTGTACAGAGACTTTGCATAAAATACTATTATAGATATTGGTATTATATAAATTACCATTTGTTCTGCTTATGTAGTTGAATCAATAGTGATCTAGGCTAGGACCACACTGTATATTGCTGCTGCCCGACCTACGACTGCATGACTATTGTAGAGGTGTAATTTGGCTATGAAAAGAAAAACATGTACATATAAAACCCTCAGACCAACCACGGGTCCCTGTCAAGATGCAGTGAAAGACCACTTTCATTGCAATCTATCATGGCATACATACTGTACATACATTATGATATGACTTGCAACCAAAAATCCAAAAGGCAACGTCACAGTTGTGGGACGTTGCAATGCAACCATGTAGCAATGCTTTGTGTCCCCATGTTACTATGTAGCTCAGGTCTAAATTAGTAAAAGGGACTTCTAGTTTGTCAGGATTAAAAATACATAATGGAATAATTGGATCTTTAGGGTCCACTCACAAGTCAAGAACCAACACATTATGTAATAAAATATGCCACAATCTTTTTTTCAAAGGTTTGGATTTTGGATTGGTACAAGACAGATCCTTTAGGTCATGGGTGTCTGAATCCAGCCCACCACCTTGTGTTATCCGGCCCGGCACTTGTTCTTGAGCTGAGCCGCCAATGCATTGGTCATGCAATAGTATAATAATAAATATGGCGGCCACCAGCATAGCACAGGGGTGGCAGATCCTCCCTACCTTCCTGTGGATTCTCTGCATTTGTTGAGATTTATAGCTTTCCCCTGTGCTGTTATTTTTAGCACCAATATCTCCCCACGTCTAAAACAATCTTGGCCCATCAAGGTACACCGTTTGACACACCTGCTTTAGGTCATGAATAGAGATGAGTGAACGGTGTTCGATCAAATTGATATTCGATCGAATATCAGGCTGTTCGAGGTATTCAATTCCAATCGAATACCACGTGGCAAACGCAGTAAAAATTTGTATCCCCTCCCAGCTTCCATGGTGCTTTTTTTTGCACCAATAACTGTGCAGGGGAGGTGGGACAGGAAATACGACAATGTAGGCATTGAAAAAAAATTGGACAAAGCCATTGGCTGCCGAATTAAGGTGACCTCGGATTTATAAGAACAGTCACCACCTTCTGTGTCTCATTTTGCAGCTTGGTGAGAGGTAGGGACAGACTTGCTACTGAGGACTAGAGAGGGATTAGATTCTGCTACGCAGGGAAAAACTGAAGAACAACAACAGCTCTTTTCAGAGCTATACTGCAGGGAGAGGAGTCAATAGACGCTCAGTCCAGATATGTGTGTACCACCAAACGACAAAATGGGATGCACAGCAATTAAGTCAGGCTATATAGGCTCAACCCAGTTTTCCATGGTGTGTACCCCCAAAACCTAACAGGGATACACAGCAATTGTCAGTCTGTATACGCTCAATGCAGTTATTAAAGGTGCTCCCCCCAAACCTAAGGGGGATACACAGCAATTGTCAGGCTATATACGCTCAATGCAGTTATTAAAGGTGTTCCCCCCCCAAACCTAAGGGGGATACAGAGCAATTGTCAGGCTATATACGCTCAATCCAGTTAGTAAAGGTGTTCCCCCCAAACCTAAGGGGAATACACAGCAATTGTCAGGCTCTTTACGTTCAATCCAGTTTTTAACGGTGTGTACCCCCAAAAAACCTAAGTGGTATACAGACAATCTGTGTATAGTATATATACGCTGAATACTGGTTGTATTCCACTCCCAAATAAAAGTGGTATACAGCTAAATATGAAATAGCATCTCTGTTTATGGGCTGAAGCTGAATGGTGGGCCTGACACTGTATACACTGCTGGGGTAAGTGACAACTCCAAAAGAGGGGTAAAAAAATTAATCCTGGGGGTGACACGGCTGAATTGGCACTAATGGGCACAAAATAACATCTCTGTTTAAGGGCTGAAGCAAAAGAATGGGGCATAAATTTAAAATGCAGGGGCCCCAATCTGTCTCTAACTCAAGAGAGCATAGACACGCAGGTGCTATCATGCAGTTACAAGTAGAAGAGTGGCTCTGCAAGTGACAGTTGGAGTTCATTGTGTACACTCTACGCCACCATGATTTTAAGGAGACGTTGAGCCAGCGTGTTTATACTGACTGCCAGATTTGGAGTCGGGAAGGAATTTTTTCCCCTGAAATGGGGAAATTGGCTTAAGCTTCATGGGGATTTTTGACTTCCCCTGGATCAACACTGTAGGGATTGTAGGGTTATAGGTTGGACTTGATGGACTAATGTCTTTATCCAGCCTCATCTACTATGTAACTATGTAACCAAAAAGGCTAACTGTGGGGTGTACTTGCACCCCCTCGCCAAACTCACCCAAACCTCAGCTGGGGGAAGCCTCCAGTCACCCCAAGGGCCACAGGTCCAACTTCTACACCCAATACGTGTAAGCTGCAGAGGGATCGGAGAGGACAGGGCTGTGGTTGGCCAGGTACTCATGCAACATGTGCCTATACTTTTCCCTCCTGATGACACTAGGCCCCTCAGTGGTGGTAGTTTGGCCAGGGAGGGGGCCATTAACGTGTCCCAGACCTTGGAGAGTGTTCCCCTGGTGATTGTGGACCGGATGGCAGTTGTTAGCCTCTTGGAGGAAATCTCCTCTCTGCCACCATTTCCATCATATTCTGCACCAGTTGCTTGTGGCAATCATTTATGCGATTTTTCCTCTCCCCTACCAGAATGAAGGACGAGATTTTTTTCTTATACTGGGGGTTGAGGATTTCAAAAATCCAGTATTGTTTGCTCTCCATAATGTGAACTATGCCTTTGTCTCTTGAAAAGCAACCCAACATGAAGTCAGCCATGTGTGCCAGAGTGTTACTTGGCATGACATCGCTGCCCCCAACTGTAAGGGTCACTCTCTATTTCCTCCCCTTCACACCATCCATGCTGAAGCAATGGGATGCACTGAACTTCCCCTCAAGCCTTGTGTGGGACAGTGACATGAAATGCCACTTCATCCCCCTCGTCTTCCTCCGTCAGCCAATGGTGTGAAGATGACAGGAGTGTGCACTGAATGTTTTCAGCCTAGCAGAGGCTACTTTACACTTACAAAAATGGCCGCACTTTGACCAGTATATCAGGCACAATAGTGTAGGTTTCAAAGAACCTTTGCACCAACAAGTTGAAAATGTGAGCCATGTGTGTACCATGTTTGAGTCTGGCAAGCTCCAGATCTGCTACCAGGTTCCGGCCATTATCACATACGCCAACATGCCTGGGCCCAGGTGCAGCGGGGAAAACCACATTGCCGTCTCATCCAGGATGGCATCCCTCACCTCAGAGGCAGTGTGCTGTCTGTCCCCCAAGCTGATGAGCTTCAGCACGGCCTGCTGACGTCTCCCCACGCCAGTGTTGCACCATTTCCAGCTCGTAGCTGAGGTCAATTTAATGGTGGCGGAGGAGGAGGAGGGTGGTGTTTCAGCACTCCAGCCAGGAATATTGGGCGGGGAGACAAGGCAGGCCACCACAGTTTGCAACCTGGTCCCATTCTCAACTACATTCAGCCAGTGTGCCGTGATTGAGATGTAGCGTCCCTAGCTGCATGCACTTGTCCACCCGTCAGTGGTCAAGTGGAACTTTGTGCAAAGCGCAGAACTTAGGGCCCGCCTGATGTTACGGGACACGTGCTGGTGCAAGGCTCAACTCACCCCAAGGGCCAAAAACACTGCTGGTACAAGGCTCAACTCACCCCAAGGGTCAAAAACACTGCTGGTGAATTTTGTTCAGTTCCAAAGGACTCTGTGTTTAAATTTGGCTCAGTCGCAGCTCCAGAACATGCCTTTGAAGGCAAGGTTTCTTTTAGTGGCTCCATCTCAGCAGGATGATGATGATGATGATGATGATGATGAAGAAGAAGCTTGGTTAAATCTGGTGTCGGAAGAGAAAGTGGTTTCTGATCTACATCTAAAGTACTGGAGCATGTTGTTTGGACTATTAACACCTGATCAGAAACCTGTATAGGTAATGTAGAGTCCAATATTAGAGGACCATTACCGGTAGTAGTGGTTGTAGCCAATTCTCCACCTTTGCGGTCCTCTAAATAAAAGTTACCCCCAGGACTTGATGCCAAAATGTTATCAATTTCCCAATCAAAATCAAGGTCAATGTCTGGGTCCTCAGTCCAGTCCCACACAATGAGAGTGATGGTTTTGGAACCACCGTTTTAGGGGCTAAGAATTTTAAAAGGGCTAATACTCTGCTGGTGCAAGGCTCAACTCACCCAAAGGGCAAAAAACTCTGCTGGTGCAAGGCTGAACTTAGTTAAAGGGCCTAAAACTCTGCTGGTAAGAGGCTGAAGTCACCTAAAGGGCCTCAATCTCTTCTGGTAGCTCAGCTTAAGGGCCTCTAACTTAATTTGGAAGGGCTCACGTTAAGGGCCAGAAAAGTGAATTTTTGAAGGTCTTACCACATCACACACACACACACACACACATCCACAATAACAGTTCAGGGTGGGTACTGTTGGATTTCCCATTGCCTATTCCATCTATGGTTGTCATGGGCAACGTGATTTAAAGGGGTGCTTGTTAAGGTTTCATTAACGTAAAATTTGGGTTTCTGTCCATACAATTGTGGAGGAAAGAAGGTTCCCAAGTATTTTTCCACTTTCATAGTGGTTCTATTGAGCTTGTAAAGTGTCTAGTTGATAGGCTGTGATATTGGGGTAATACAGGGTCTTTGGTGTGTTAGATGCCCCCAGACATGCTTCCCCTGCTGTCCCAGTGGCATTCCAGAGGTGTTGTCATCATTTGCTGAGGTGTCATAGTGGACTTGGTGACCCTCCTGAGTCGAATTTGGGTTTCCCCTGAAACAAACTTTTTTTCCCCATAGACTATAATAGGATTCGATATTCGTTTGAATAGTTGAATATTGAGGGGCTATTCGAAGCGAATAACAAATATTTCACTGTTCGCTCATAGTCATGAACCATTCATATAACTCTACATCACAAGGGAAAAAATGCAATTCTATGGAATTACCCTTTATGGGAATATAATAATATGACCCTAAATTGGTGGTTTTATTCCTGAAAATGTAAACGTCTGTTAATAGATGGAATGTGTAAACTCTCATTCAACTTTCCTGTGGTTAGGTCTCCCCAGACACTGAATCATTGACACTAGCAAACATTTTACGGTATCCACCTAGATGACAAATACATTCTGCCTTTGTTCTGTCCACGTCTCACTGACACAAACATACGATTCTAGGTTAGGATGAAATTGGACTGAGAATTTCCCAATTGTATAATGGAAGTTAATGAAACAATGTTACAGTGAATGAATTGTTTAACAAAATATCAAGGAGGTATTGGATGTGCTTTATTAACCCGTACACCAACTTAATAATAAACTTTATTTATACAGCACCAAAATATTTGACAGCACTTTACAAATCAAAGGACATATGAACAGACAATATGAGACCTTATAAAGTGATGGAGAATTAACAATTCAAACAATAGGAGTGAGGGCCCTGCTCGCAAGAGCTTACAATCTATGAGGAGATATGGGGATACAAGAGGTCAGAGGGCTTGTTTGGTACAATGGTCCATCCTTTTTGTAAATAATTAAAGTCATATAACTTATGCTGTATGAGCCCGTCACCAGCCAGTATCTGTGAATATTCGGCTACTAAGTACATGGTGTGCAGAGTAACTTCTACATGGAGGGGTCAGGTTCTGAGGAAGAGAATAGAAAGTATAGCTTAGGATAAGAAATGATAGCATAATGTCGCGTGCAAAGGTGTAGAACAGGGGTAGGGAACGTACGGCTTTCCAGCTGTTGCAAAACTACAACTCCCAGCATGCACACTTGCTCTGCTGTTCTTAGAACTCCCATGGAAGTGAATGCAGCATGTTGGGAGTTGTAGTTTCACAGCAGCTGGAGAGCCGAAGGTTCCCTACCCCTGGTGTAGAACATGGTGATCAGGTCACATGATAAGCCTGACTAAACAGATGTGATTTTGGGGCAGTTCTGAAGCTGCAGTAGTTGGGGATTAATGCAATTGTCTGGGGTAAAACATTCCAGAGCACCGGGGCAGCTCGAGAAAATTCTGGAGATGGGAGTGGGATGTTCGGATAACAGAGGATGCAAGTGTAGGGTCACTGGCAGAACAGAGAGGACAGTTAGGGCAGTACTCAGTGACAAGATGTATGGAGGTGCAGCGCTAGAGATGGATTTATGGGTAAGTGTGATCATTATATATTGTATTCTGTGGTGGATAGGCAACTAGTGCAGCAACTGATACAAAGTAGATGCATCTGTGTACCAGTTTGACAGAAAGAGGAATCTGACGTCTGCTTTCAGTACAGATTGTAGAGGGGAGAGGAAGTAAAACAAAGCACAATAGGAAGAGAATTGCAACAGTCAACATGAGAGTGAATCAGAACAACAATGAGGGGGTTTTGAGGTTTCCACAGTGAGAAAAGGGCAGATTCTAGAGATGTTTTTGCAGTGAAGGTGACAAGAGCGTGCATGGCTCTGAATATGTGGGGTGAAGGTGAGATTAGAGTCAAATATAACCCCAAAACAGCTGGCATACTGCCTTGGGTTTTATAGCAAGAACATACACAGAAATGGAGATATCAGGGTTAGGTCGGTTAGTAGATGGAGGGAACACCAGTTCAGTTTTTGTAAGATTCACTTTCAGATAAAGAGAAGACATGATGTTAGAGACAGCAGAGAGACAGTCACTGGTGTTCTGTAGTAGAGCAGGGTAAAGTCACGGGATACAGCTGGATGTCATCAGCATAAAACGGCACTGAAAGCTAATTCTGCAGATGGTTTGTCCAATAGGGGCTGTGTAGAGAGAATTGCAGGGGGCCTATGTGCGAGCCCTGGGGAACATCAACAAGAGGAAAAGGAGAAGAGATTGCACCAGTGAACGATACACTAACTGGTCAGATAGGAAGAAAACCTAGAGATAGGAAATATGCCTGAGGACAATAGAGTGGAGCACAGTGAGGAGGAGTTGGTGGTCTTCAGTGTCAAATGCGCTGAGAGATCCAAAGAATAAGTAGTAAATAGTTCCCTTAGATTTAGCCAGCAGGAGATTGTTGGAGACTTTTGTAAGGGCCAAAACCCGAGTGTAGTACATGAGAACCCAATTCTAGTAGACAAAGGCAGGCGTAGACCAGGCACTCCAGGAGTTTAGAGATGAAGGGCATTTTCAGTACGGGGGTTATGACATGGCATGTTTGAAGGAGGAGGTAAAGATTCCAGAAGAGAGATGTAAGTTGTAGCAGCAGAGCCCATCCAGGTGGTGTGATGGAATAGGGTCACTTGTGCAAGTAGTAGGACGAAAAGAAAAATGGAGCTGGCAGACTTCTTCTGTTACTGGGCAAAGTATGAGAGTTCACAATGAGGGGCAAGGGAGGGAAGGGGACAATAGGTTGTCCACAATACAGCTAGGCCAAACCTTCATTATTTTTGTTGTAATGGCACCTGAAACAAAACTGAAAAACACTTTGCAATCTTAAATAAAAACATCCTACCATTGTGCATCTGCGCCTCCATGGTAACACAATACAAACAAATTATGTGTAGTCTGACCCTGCAGCACTAAAGTTTTCTTACAACTATTTTCTGAAGTCACACATACCACAACCTTATGCCACAAAAAAATCCATTGCAAATATGATTTGCAAATTTCACTTTTCGCAATCCAGTTATTTTTTTCTCTCTGCTGTTGTAGTTTCTGATAATGAATGATGGGGAAGAAAAAAAATAAAAAAATCATCGGCACCCGTTCCAGAACATGTCACATTCTCTTCTGGAAGCATTAACTACGTTCATAGTTATGAAAAGTATCTTGATAGAAGGTTTTTGGTAAAAGCCGTAAAGTTCTGAACTTTTTGTTATATTTTTAGAACTTGTACAAAGATCTTTTAGGTTATTATTTATCTAACACCTTATGGCGCACTTACTACAGTATGTTTAATGTTACATTTCCTACTTTACTGTTGCAAATCTCTGCTGGGGTGAAGAATACTCATTAATTCGGGCTCTACTGGAACACTCAGAATTGATCTTGCCTATTCCCAAAATATGTGAAAGTGAATACCTGGATGGGACGGTGAGCAGTACAAACAATACAAAAACGTATTTTATAGTACAGAACAGGTCATAAACCTCATATAACCCAATATGACCTGTGGGCGTAGCCAGCGGATTTACAGACTCAACTCCGCCACCTGGTGTAGGCAACACAAAACAACAGACTTTCCATTCAATATACTATGGATATTGCCCATTACCTTAATCCGTGCCTATATTCACCAGTTTTAACAATAAATAAAATAAAATTTATAAAAGCTCAAATAAAAAGAATTTTAAAGTAAGACTTCATGCACGTGATAAAGTCCGATTTCATAGCAGAATGCACTAATAAGATATCAGGGTGTCAGGGTACCTTCTGTCCTCAATTGATTTCAATAAAGGGGGGGGGAGAGATAGAAGACGCAGAGTGTAAGAAATAAACAATAGATTATACATATGTCCCAAAACAAGGTCATAAAAACACACAACACATGTCACAATAAACAGCCTTTAAAGAGACCGCAAACACCTAGGTCTACTAAAAAATTAACACTTTTATACGCAAAGATTTAAAAAAAAAATGCTTAGACATTAAGGAATAAAATAGCTTGGTCGTTAATGTGTTAATACAAGACAAACTGACTACTAGGGACGCAACTGTAAAACCCCAACAGGCTAAGGCTCCATGATGTTAACTACAAGATGCGGTAAGACATCATTTACAACCTCAATGTTGCCCTCCATTCCTATAGAGAACTATCCCAACTATGGGAAGGTTAGGGAAAACATATCTGCTTTAGGTTAAGTTCACAACAGGGTTTTTTTTGGAGCAGATTTTGACGCAGAATCTGCCTCAGAATCTGGCTCCATAAAACGCCTTCCATTGACTTCAATGGGAGCCGTTCAATTCTTTTTTCACTTCGGTTTTATGCCGCTTGCGGAAAAAAGAAGCAACCTGCCCTTTCTTGACATGGATTCCGCAGCGCGAACTCTCCCTTCCGACTAGGCCCATTCATTTGGGCCTAATCTGGGGCGGAATGCCGGTGTCGGTCAAGTCGTGGCTAGCCATTTTTTTGGACCGGATTCTGAGGCGGTCTCCACGTCAAAATCCAGCCCAAAAAAACTCACGTGAACTTACTCTCAGTGTTAAGTTCATGGGACTGCCCTTTTAGGGCTGGAGTTTTGAGGATTTAGGGATCATCTTAGGGAGGAAAATTCGCCAACATCTCAGGCTTGATAGAAGGTTTCGCTGGACAAGTTCAGATATCCTATCCCCAGATCCCATTCACCTTCTCGTCCCTATGAGACACTCATCTATGAAGTGGTAAGACCGTACCTTTTGTGTGATATGAGAATTGTTCTTAAATCTTTACAGTGGATACTTTGACTTGTTTTTTTCAGGTTCTTATGAAGGAACAACATTAAAATTTAATGTTTTAAGCTGTTTAGCACCACTGAATGACACTCCTGTTGTGTGGCCACCCCTGTATTTTTATTAATTCATTCCATATGTATGAAAAATATACTTACTTTGTTGTCAAATACCAGTTTTGCTTTAGCAGTTTACATACTGTATATTACAATACACAGCAAGCTGCTCAATGTTGATCAGCATCAGTTCAACAACTAAGCAGCCACTGAGTTCAATTTCTAACCCATTGCCTGCTCTTGAACAAGCAGAATTCAAGTCCAATTTTGTTTTTGTTTTTTTAAATCAGAATTGATTTTAGATTTACATTTAGAAGACAGGAGGAGACTGTTCAGATTGAAAATGAACAGCATCAAGCAACTTGCCATTTTCAAACACATACAAGCTTCAGAAAATAAGTAAATGTTTTAAATAAAATCCAGTTTGAGTTTTTATAAATACATAGAGCAATGAAAAAAAAAGAAAAAAGTGTCCATAACCTAATTCTCACTATGCAGATTTTTTCCATCAACTAGTATGACTCATGGCAGACTGCTGACTGGCACTGCAATGACAGCAAGGAAACGCATATACCGCCTGGCAGCAATCTAGCAGTGTTATTCATCGGATTTTCAAAGAACAAATGCATATACAGAATTTCTTTAGAATTAACTTCAGCCATTTTTTTTTCCTCTTTTCAAACAAATTCTTCCATCACACAACCAGACCTAGTAAAGGTTAATGTTTCACAACCAGTTTATTAAGATACCAGGTCACATATTAAAAAAAAAACAAAAAAAAAAAAACACAACCTTCTTGGGATTGTCTACATTGCAGCGATAGTAATACCCGATCTTCAAAGTTATTTCTTCAGGCTGTAAATGTAGGGATACACAACCAACATGTCATTCTCCATCATTATCGAGCGTAGGCATGGCTGTAATAACCAGCTATCTATAAGGAATGCTGTACATGGATAATAAAATATCCATTTCATATCAAAATTACAACTTTCAGAAAAACAAGTACATTGTGTAACAAGTTTCAATTGTCTTAAGTATCAGCACATAACTGAATAGCAAAGAATCTGTGAGTTAAAAAAATAAAAAAATATTTGTCAAGGTCTTGTCTGGTGAGAGTACTATGAAGGGACTCACAAAAAAAGGCGTATCGCAAAAAATGCTGAATAAAATGATATATTCCTTTACAGATAACCTAAAATCACACATCTGTAGATCACTGCTAAATCCTCAGCTGATAAGAATAGCATGTTAGTTATCAGACCCAAGTTGCAGGTCGGAGGTGGGCAGCAGTCTGCGGAGAAGCTCTAGGTACCAGACTCGTAAAGATAAATGGAGATAGGGCATATGCAGTACTTTCAGCTTCTCCCAAAAATATTAATAGTTCTGACAGCAATATCCAGGTTTTAGATTGATTTATCCTTCCTAAGCAGACAGATCATTCCCACACCACAGCTAGGAGTCTTTACTCCTGAAAGTGCCGTTCTCCACACGCCGAAATACAGCCAGGAAGTTTTGGCCTTTGTTTCTCTGAACTTTCTTTCCTTCTTCTGTAGATGTACCCAGTTTATCAATGATGAGGTCATCTGCCTGCAAAAGATATACATGTCTGTAAGAATATTTAGTGAACATTGTTTTAACATTGACACATATTAAAAAAAAGTCACTAGAACCTCGTATATCAACATAGATAGGTTAGGGTCACCTGAACAGTGCTCAATCTCCATTAGAAAGATATCGCTGTTTTTCTTGAAATTCAAAGTAGCCCTTTGGAGCAATGAGGGAGGAGTCACTGGTCCAGTGAGAGAAGTCACAACACCCTTATTGCTCCAAAGAGGTAATTTGCATGTTGACAAAAATAAAGATCTCAGCAACTGAGGCACCAACTCACAAGGGGAAACCACAGAGATTGGTTCAGGTGACCCTAAGCCATCCGCTGGGCTGTGATGATATGGTGGGGCTCTGCCGACAGACTCCCTTTAAGATGGTTTTGGTATATATATATATATATATATATATATATATATATATATATATATACACACACACATATATATATATATATATATATATATATATATATATATATATATATATATACACACACACATATATATATATATATATATATATATATATATATATATATATATATATATTAGTATTACAGTTGCCTATGTTTTTATTAAAGCAGTCAATTCCAATAAAACTGTGTTTCACAAATAGAAATACAGATCGCTGAGAGAAATGACCTACCATTTAAGACAATAGGAGGCTGAAATGAGGTTTCACATTTTGGCATATGCGGAAAATACAGATGTATGATAAGAAATCTCAGCTGTGTGAATTTTCACAGATTCTCTCACATACAAAATACAATATACAGTGGGGCAAAAAAGTATTTAGTCAGTCACCAATAGTGCAAGTTCCACCGCTTAAAAAGATGAGAGGTGTCTGTAATTTACATCATAGGTAGACCTCAACTATGAGAGACAAAATGAGAAAACAAATCCAGAAAATCACATTGTCTGATTTTGTAAGAATTTATTTGCAAATTATGGTGGAAAATAAGTATTTGGTCACCTACAAACAATCAAGATTTCTGGCTCTCACAGACCTGTAACTTATTCTTTAAGAGTCTCCTCTTTCCTCCACTCATTACCTGTAGTAATGGCACCTGTTTAAACTTATCACTATAAAAAGACACCTGTGCACACCCTCAAACAGTCAGACTCCAAACTCCACTATGGTGAAGACCAAAGAGCTGTCAAAGGACACCAGAAACAAAATTGTAGCCCTGCACCAGGCTGGGAAGACTGAATCTGCAATAGGCAACCAGCTTGGATTGAAGAAATCAACTGTGGTAGCAATAATTAGAAAATGGAAGACATACAAGACCACTGATAATCTCCCTCGATCTGGGGCTCCACGTAAAATCTCACCCCGTGGGGTCAAAATGATCACAAGAACGGTGAGCAAAAATTCCAGAACCACGCGGGGGGACCTAGTGAATGAACTGCAGAGAGCTGGGACCAATGTAACAAAGCCTACCATCAGTAACACACTACGCCGCCAGGGACTCAGATCCTGCAGTGCCAGACATGTCCCACTGCTTAAGCCAGTACATGTTCGGGCCCGTCTGAAGTTTGCTAGAGAGCATTTGGATGATCCAGAAGAGTATTGGGAGAATGTCCTATGGTCTGATGAAACCAAACTGGAACTGTTTGATAGAAACACAACTTTTCGTGTTTGGAGGAAAAAGAATACATCAAAGAATACATCAAACACCATACCTACTGTAAAGCATTGGGGTGGAAACATCATGCTTTGGGGCTGTTTCTCTGCAAAGGGGCAAGGACGACTGATCCGGGTACATGAAAGAATGAATGGGGCCATGTATCGTGAGATTTTGAGTGCAAACCTCCTTCCATCAGCAAGGGCATTGAAGATGAAACGTGGCTGGGTCTTTCAACATGACAATGATCCAAAGCACACCGCCAGGGCAACGAAGGAGTGGCTTTGTAAGAAGCATTTCAAGGTCCTGGAGTGGCCTAGCCAGTCTCCAGATCCCAACCCTATAGAAAACCTTTGGAGGGAGTTGAAAGTCCGTGTTGCCAAGCGACAGCCCCAAAACATCACTGCTCTAGAGGAGATCTGCATGGAGGAATGGGCCAACATACCAACAACAGTGTGTGCCAACCTTGTGAAGACTTACAGAAAACGTCCGACCTCTGTCATTGCCAACAAAGGATATATAACAAAGTATTGAGATGAAATTTTGTTACTGACCAAATACTTATTTTCCACCATAATTCGCAAATAAATTCTTACAAAATCAGACAATGTGATTTTCTGGATTTGTTTTCTCATTTTGTCTCTCATAGTTGAGGTCTACCTATGATGTAAATTACAGACGCCTCTCATCTTTTTAAGTGGTGGAACTTGCACTATTGGTGACTGACTAAATACTTTTTTGCCCCACTGTAAGGCTGCTGATTTGAGGAGTTCTCTCGAGACGACAGACCTGCAGCTTCCAGTTGTCTGCAATTGTTTTGGATTGCCCTACTATTTCCCAGGGAGACTTTAACCTTAAAGGGTTACTCCAGTAAGTACAAGTCATTCCCTATCCACCAACCGCTAAGCTTCTCAGCAGTCACTAGATCGGTTCCAACATTAGAGGGAGGTCAAGCTTGGATGCTGCCACTATATTCAGCTCTAAAGGACTGCTGTAGACGGCCAAGTACTTCTTTTAGGAAGTTCCATGGGCACCAAATGCTTCATTAAAGCGTACACAGAATTCTGGTGAACCTTTCTTAGAATAAAGCCCCACATTGTGGAAATGCAGCTTTTTTTGTTGCAGATTTTGCTGAGGTTTTTTTGAGCCAAAGCCAGGAGTGGATTGAGCAAAAGCTAGAAGTATAAGAGCTTTCTATATATTCCCCATTTCTTTTATAATCACTCTTGGCTTTGGCTCAAAAAAACACATCAAAATCTGAAACAAAAAAAAGCTGCGTTTCCGCAATGTGTGGCCTCAGCCTTAGTGTTTTATTGTTTAACTTTAAAGTCTACAGTAAGTTACTGAAATGTCTACATACACTATGGAAGAAATGTATCAGGTATGAAAAAGGTGGCAATATTCCTATTTTATTTTTGGACAGTCAGCGTTTTGTGCAAAAAAAAAAAAAAAGTTACATTGTTTTTACATTGCTCCTGACACTCTCCTGAAATGATGGATGGGCAAGGCCACCAGCCAGGTCCAGGTACCCGAGAATGGGCCCGATTTATGGCGAGTTATGCGCAAACTCTGCAGTGTTTTTGTTTGCGGCAGTTCTTGACCTTTTTATTTTATTTATTTTCTCCCAGAGACGTGAAAAATTCAGTTTTAAATTGACGTTTAATTTTTAGTTCTTTTTAAGAAAGGTCCCAAAGGGCTTCCAAAACCTACTAAACACTTGATGCTTTACACTTATAAAAAGGTAGCAGAAATAAGAATGACGAGCATGACATAGCTAAAATGTATTACAAGACATCTTACCAATTCTTCTTTTGAAACTCTCTGAAAAAGAGGATGTTCTGTGAAGTGCGTCACCATCCACTCGTGAACTTCTTCCACATCTGTAATTGTATATACCAGCCCCTGCAACACACACCAAACCAGGATAACATGATGACTCACAACATGGTGTCATGGAACGCATTTCCTTTATTCCACCTGAACAAGTTAAACAATGTCTAGTTAGTGGATGTAGTAATGTCTGGAGTCAGCACAAACAAAGCCACATGTTACCACATCACAGTCATACCCAGAAAATGATCATCAGGAGCAAAAAATCCCCAAACATTGCAAGCTTTCCAAAGATACTGAAACCATTCTTAAAATAAACCAACTGAAGTGGCTGACCACTATGGCGCCAGTGTTATAGCAGTATTCTTATCTCTGGTATATACCATAAATGCAGGTCACGCAGCTATCTTGGGAATCGGGATCCCCCAACCCATATCTCATAGCTGCAGTAAAGGGAGATATGGCCACACATGCATGGGTCTCTTTTGTTCTCTAAGTAGCCTTTGCTATTTTTGTGAATTAAGTAAATTCCGATATTTACACACACACACACGGTTCTCTTCCATCACGGAATCCAAAAAAAAACAGGGGTTGGGAAATCTTTGTTCTCTAAATAGAAGTCATAAATACCAGAGATGGGAGTAACCCTTTAAAGGGAGTCTGACAGTTTGTTTGTGAACCCTAAACTAGTCCCATCACGTGCAGGATGAAGTACTTACCTTTCCACTGGTGTCCTCTGTAGTCTCCATATTGCAGTCAGGTTATAAATGTTTGCTATCACAAGTCTTTATGTAACATACCCTTAGGGTAAGTTCACTCAGATGTCCCTGTGCCATATAAGACACCATTACTATATGTAGATGGGCACCTATTACAGATTTCCATTGGGGCCCTGGAGCTTCACTTTAAGTCTATGGTAAATATAAGAATAAAGAGACCAGCACTGTTTTCTAACCTTCTGCCATCATGTACATAGATTAACACAAAGACTTCTTTTGCTCAGCTGAATTCTATGAGGAGACAATAAAAGACAAAGTTACGTGTCACACACCACAGAGTCTCTTGGACACATGGATGGACTGGTCTTCTTACCGCAGTAAGTAGGAAATGCAAAATTCCATGTCCTAATTCCCATAAAACTTCAATGTCTTATTTAAAAAAAAAATAAATCTATCCAGCATGTACAGACAATGTGGTCACCGCTTACACATTTTCTGGATCGGCTGTTCTTCATATTAAAGATGAATACAAAGACTGTGATTCCAAAGCCAGTCCATACACCAACATTTAACTTGAACAACCATGTGGATAAATCATCTGCACAGTGAGGAATCTGCCACGGATTTGGGTGCAGATTCCACCCCCGAACCCGCAGCAGATTCCACCTCCCATTGTTTTCAATAAAAGGCAGAGATCTGTGCAAAACACTGAAAAAGAATAAGTGCCCTGCTCAATCTTACCCCCTGCTAAATAAACCCATTCATCTGGGCCTAATCCGCATCAGCATCTTGATGCAGGTATCCTGCAGGCGGAAAATAAAGAGGAATTCCTCTTCATTTTCCACCATGTGAACTTACCCTAAGTAGCCATGGAGGGAAGCGGCCATTTTAGCCTAGTCACTATGTCCCCTTGATAATCCCACCTTATGGACATCACTGACATCTGTCAATGTCAGAGGACTGTGAAGGGGATGTCATGAATGCCCATGAGGTGGGTTTAGCAGACGGACAGTATGACTAGGCTCAATCTGCTCCTCACCCATTATGACTACATAGGATAAGTTACATAGGACTTTGTTGCAACAGAAAGATTACAGAGGACATCCATGGAAAGGCAAGTACTTCATCCTGCACATGATAGGGCCAGTTTATGGTGGAAAAACTACCTGATGGATTCCTTTTAAATAATGTTTTTAGTTAAGATGAATACATAGCACTGAAATCCTTCTAAGTTTGTGCTATACTCAGTTTCTCTAATTCAAGCACTCAGAGCCTGGTCATGGATCTCTGTAATACTGCACAATGTGCTTGAATGGAGGAAACTGAAGAACTTGTTAGATCACATGCCCCTCCATCAGTGAGTTTACGGATGGGAGGAGAACAGGGAGTGGGGGGAAGGCTTCACCAACATGGCAAAGGGCACACAACTTAGAGAATTGTGTATACACCTTAAATGCACATTCATTAACATTACCTGTAAATTAGACAACCACATATAATGTTTTCATATCAAATACATTAAAATGAGAGCTTTTCTACAAATAGACATCTTGTGTAAATAGAAAGCATCCATGGAAAATAGAGATAGGTACATGTACCATACAGAAAATATGCACGTTCAGTCAGTATACCGTTCTCAAAAAAAAAAAAAAAAAAGTTATTTATATATATATATATATATATATATATATATATATATATATATATATATACACACACACCTCCTTATCGTATGTGTATGACTTACCCCTACACGTAGCACATAAGCATATTCCGCCAGCAGTGTAGAACTGATGATCCTCCATTTATGTTTAGTCTTCTTAAAGTGGGGGTCCGGAAACAGGAAGAACATTTTACTAAGCTAAAAGACAAAAAAAAAAAAAAAAGTATAAATACATGAATCCAAAAAATGTGATCTAAAGGATCTTCACAGTCCCGCTAGTTGCGATTAGAGACCGTTGACAATCTTGTCATTAGACACAGCTTAGTCCATCTCCTGTACTGAAGTGGAAAATGATCTTCTCTGTCGGTTAACAGAAGACTGTATGGTGCAGAGAGGAAACTTAAATAAGCAAAAGTCTCCATACATTATCAGAACTACTGAATGAAAACCACCAGGAGTAGAATTATATATTTTATTATTGCAGCAGGAGGCCAGGGAGGGTGAAAAAACAAAAAAACAAAAACCACTCGCTTTTCCCCAGTGTCCCTGGTCGCTGACCAGTCGTCACAGCGCCCCAGGAATATTCCAGCAGAAGTCATATGTGATCAGTGAAGCCAATCAGCAGAAGCCTAAAGAAAGGAGACGGGACGTCACCTGCGATGTTCCAGAGTGAAGTCCCGTGTCCTTCCTTAGGCCACCGATTGGTCTCAGTGATCACATGCGGCAGGGACTTCCGTTGGAAAAGCCAAGGGACACCGCAGTAACCAGACAGCCTGGAACACCGGAGACAGATAAGTATGTTTTGGAGTTTGTTTGTTTATTGAATTTTTCATCTTCCCTGGCCTCTTGTTACAATAATACAATATCCTGCACAGTCCGTTTAAGCGGGTGATTTATGATTGTGGTTCTATGCTATAATTCACAACATAATAATTTACAAAGTTACTTGTAAACTTACTTTATGAAAAACAAATCAACCCAAGGAGATTTCACAGAGGTTGTGATGTAGAATCTACCTGTGCTTTCTTGAAGAAGTTGGGCAGGTATTTCATAGCATTACTCCTGATACAGGCAATATTCTGGTACTGGCCAGGGTGGCCTTCTCTTAAGGACTTGATCCTGTCTTGCACATAGTCTGATACTTTGACACGTATCTCCAGTCCGAGCATAAGTGTATTTGGAAACAATGGGGACAACTCAACTGCAAATAAAGCATAGAGATTACAGATGAGCGAGTACTATTCGAAACGGCAGTTCTTGTTATTTTCTGGGCTGGATAAGGTTAGGTTCACACTACCATTATTTAACCACAGGATGAGAGCAAAGGACATTAAATGATACACGCAGACGGAGCCCCCTTCTTCTGGGACCATCTGAGCTCAACCCAATATCAAAAACATGATGGAAGTTTTCTTCCATTATGTTTTCTACTTTTCTGATAGAAGAAAAAGTTGTGCATTCTTTTTCTTTATTACAAAAGTAAACATGACAGGAGAAAGAACATAGAATACAGTGTCCGCCATGATGTTTACATTAGAGTCAATGGACACAGACAGTGAGGGCTCTGTCTATGTCTCTTCTACATTTAATGTCAGTTACTGTCATCCTATAACTGATGACAGCAAAGGGCATTAATAAATGTGGTGTGAACATAGCCTAATCCCTTTAAGATTACCCTGCACTGGCAACAACTCTGCAAAACACTGTCCCATCTCCTAGATGCATCCACTGCACAGTAATAGCACTTACCATTGAGCACGGCAGAATGTTATACTGACTTATGACAAAGGTGGCATCACATCACAGTGCCACCTTTGAAGAGATGGCATGGCTAAATGATTGATTTTCTGCACCAGTCCAACACTCCATACTAGAGGTTTACCCACTTATCTGTCACTGCTTGAAAAGACATGAGCTTTATCTGACAAACAGAGCAAGAGGGATAAAACAATGTAATGGGTGACCGATCCCCCCCCCAGGTATCTTAAGATACAAGTCTAAATTTGTCTCTTACGTCTCTTTCCTACCGCTGTGCTATAAGTAAAGACATATAGTTGCTCGCGAAAGGTCCAATTTTTAGTGTACAGAAACACTGAATGGGATATATACTTGCACCTTTTTTCATGAATAACAGAGTGCTGACTGACTTTTTGAATCTTGAAATACATATATATTTATATACAGCACACTTTTTTTTTGTTTAAGAGTAATTGTATTTAACTAAGTTAGAGCAGTACCTAGCAAACCGCCATATCCACAGCCAATGTCTGCAAATTCAACTTGATGCTCTTGCTTCTTCAACTCCATAGTGTCCTTTACGTCATCATGAGAACTATCCGATGACAAAGGCTTGAAATATTCCGGATAATACTGTGACCAATCCATTTCTTCAGGTTTCACAGGGCTGTAAAATAACGTAAAAAACAGAATGTTGAAACATTAGATATAAAAGGGGCACCATGAAGAGTTCCCTGTCTACGAGCCAGAGAATGGTAACTTCGTATTCACACACAGGAGATTTGTTTTTAATAACATACATTTCTGGGTCTAAATCTCATTCCAGTCTTCTAAGTTGGGTTGTTTTGGAGGCAAGTACATGGATTGTAGATTGATGGATAGATTGTAAGCTCTCGCGGGCAGGGCCCTGTACCCCACTGTGCCAGTCGGTCACTGTAATTATTATATCTACCTGTATATTTTGTGTACTGTATGTAACCCCCAAATGTAAAGCACCATGGAATTAATGGTGCTATACAAATAAACTATAATAATAATTTCTGCACATGAGCACATTCTGCCAAGGAATCAGTCTGCATTTTCCAGACTGATCACAGCTGTGTGAACACATCCTTAGGCTTAAGATACATAGAGACTGGCCACGGCATACATAAGCCAACAGAGCCATGCTGACTTTATGAAACTGATGCCATATTTTCTGTGACAATCCCCTCACTGTGACCACCAGGCTGCAGTGACCACATGCACACAGTGCAGTCACTAGCTGCATTGAAGGCAGTACTGTGCTTGTTGGCCATGTGAATTGAGTAGTGGGCAAGCTCCTGTGCAGACGTAGTTACCAGGGCATGCATTCATCAGGATGGCTACCATGTAATGCTACATTTGGAAATTACCGGCCACCAATCTGTTTGCCAGTTGTGACCGGCATTGCTGGCTTATTGACTGTCTGCACTGTACCAAGCACTAACCACTCACTGTTCCTGACTCCCATCATTTATCCTCCATACTAGTCAATGTGCAGTCAGAGTATATAGCTTTAATATACATGATACGGAGCTCTAGGCTTATACACGGCCACCTGTCACTCCAGAGAACTTACTACATGAAGGTGTGATCAGCCATCGGGTTGGAGTGGGCTCTCTGGCGGTAGTAGCGCTTCTGGGGCAGGGACACGCTCTTCCCCGGCGCTGCCGCTGCAGTACATGGCTGCACTTGGGTCTCGGACATTGCACTGCATGAACTTCTCTCTCAGCCACCAATACACCGACAACGTGCTGCCCGCACTCACTTCCCTGCCCGGCGCAGGATGACGTCATCCCAACCACGTGACCTGTAGGGTCGCCTTTATTCGCTACGTCTCTTTGTAATGCTGCCATCTTTGAAATTGGCAGAAGACAGTACTAAAGATGGAGGCACAACAGCAGGGTGAGATGGAGACAGTACTATAATAAAATAAGACGACTTATTTGTAAAATATTAAAGCAGCACATTAAAATATCCTCTGAAAAAGATGAAGGACCAAAAGATTTATGAGGGGAGAAAATATTTGTTTTTAACATCTTCGCTGTTTTCGTCTATTTATTTTAGTTGTACTTTTATTGTAGCCATAACTTTTCCATTTACATCGCCACGCAAGGGCTTGTATTTTACAGAGCAGACATGTTTTGTAATGGCTCCGTGTAATAAAGGGGTTTTCTGGCCCAAAATGGATTTTTCATACTGATGAGCAATCAACAGGATCGGTTATCGGATGTGATCTGTGGGGACTGACAGGTAGACACAGCACACATCAGTTATTATGGCCGCCTTTAGGCGTGAAAGCTGCTGTAGTGAATGGGATAGGATGCAGGCTATCCCTATTCAAGTAATAGTGGCGACACAGCAGCGCCATCCACTGTATAGTGGTGGTCTGGGGAATTACTTAAATAGGAGTAGACTACATGTGCCCCCCGTCCCCCCATCCACTACAGCAGTTACACCACCTGAAGGCTTCGGGAACAGCTGATCTGCGCGGGTCTGAAAGACGGAACTCAAAGATCAAACATTGATCCTATCCTCTGGATACATCATCAGTACGAAAAATCCATTTGGGGCTAAAAAGCCCATTTAACCCCTTCCCATCATAGCCATTTTTTGATTGTGATTTTTTTACTCTTCGCCTTCCAAAAGACATAACTTTTTTATTTTTCCATTCACAGAACCGTATGAGGGTATCATGGTATAATAGTATTAATATTCTATATATTGTAAAAGAAAGCTGGAACAAAAATTCAGAATGAGGTATAATTAGAGAAAAATTGCATTTGTGCAAATTTCTTGTGGGCTTAATTTTTACAGCATTCACTGTGCAGCCAAAATAAGATGTTACCTGTATTCTGCAGGACGTTATAAATATGGCGTCACCAAACTCGTATAGTTTTTGTTACGCTTTACCACCTTAAAAAAAATTCTAAAGTATGGGCGATACGTAATATGTTTATGTTAGTTTATTGTTATATATTTTATAGTGAAAGGGGGTGATTTTGAATTTTTCTTTATAATTTTAAAAACGAATGTAATATTTTTTAATTAATGTTTTGCAGTCTACGGTAAAATGACTACACTATTGAGTTCTGCCACAGGCAAGCCTTAATAGTAATATTTCTATGGGAGACATGTGAACCTTCAGAGGGCTCTTTGCTGCCATAACAACTGAACGACTCCAAAGTACATAAGAGTGAAAGTGATTGGAACCCTCTCGGTTGCGATGGTGAGATCTGACTATGGCTTTGCAGGGGCTACTGTAACTGCTTGTGATCAGAGATGTCTCTTACAACATAGAGTGCTGCAGGGTCTCTGCCATGTAAACCAGCAGAGACTCTGCAGCTATGCTGTCTGTTCTACTCCTGAGCAGGCGCCATTTTTTAAAATCTGCTCTGGGTTGCACATCTATGGCACAGCGTGCAAAGGCATCAAAGCCGTGCAGCCATGGGGGCAACTGTGGTGAAAAGAGTTTGGGAGAGATTTATAATTCAGCAGTTCATCATTTTTTTCTCAATGTAATTAGATGGAGTGTTAGTTAATAGGTTAGTAGTGCGACTGTGATGATATTACTTATTAACAATCATTGTTTATTGCAGCTCTAAGAAAACACACAAACTTGATACAATAGACCACTCTTCTTATGTATGTTATTCTTTTTAGGGTAAGATCTAACTTCTTGTATACAGTTATTTGGGAGATTACTATAGGTACAGAGGTGGTAGTTATACCTGTTACATTAGGGAAAGGATTACCAAACTTTCTGAGGACTGAGGGTACATTCACATGGAGGAAAATGGTGAGGAATTTGGTGTGGAATTTTCCACGCTGAAAAAAAAGCCTCCCATTGATTTCAATGGGTTCTGCTTGTGGAAAATTCTACTAGTAGAAATAAAAAGCTAGCGGTACCCATTGAAATAAATGGGAGGCTTTTTTTTCAGCGTGGAAAATTCCACACCAAATTCCTCACCATTTTCCTCCATGTGAATGGACCCTAAGGGTGCATGCAGACTACGTAACGCCGGGCGTGTATGAGAGCCGTACACGCCGGCATTACGGCAGACTGCCGAACACTTCCCATTCACTTCAATGGGAGCGCTCGTAACAGCGGCGTTTACAAGCGCTCCCATTGAAGTGAATGGGAAGTGTTCGGCAGCCCTGCTGTAACGCCGGCGTGTACGGCTCTCATACACGCCCGGCGTTACGTAGTGTGCATGCACCCTATAAGATAGTATTGGGAGAGATTTTTTTGTGACCCCCCTCCTCCACACACTATTGTACTGAGTCCCAGTTCACATCTGCATTCGAGTTTCCATTCGGGGGGTCCGTCCCTGTTATGTTGAAAACAACAATAATTGTGGACACTAATGGATAGCATCCAAGGAACAACAAAATATAAATACATAGTGCAACAATGCACATAGCGTGTATTAGACATAACCCTTCATGCCTCTGTCAATTTTTGTTTTTGCATTTCCGTTTTTCCCTTTCCCTATTCCAACAGCCATAATTTTTTAATTTTTCGGTTCACAGAGTCACATGATGGCTTATTGTTTGCAGGACAAATTGTACTTTTTAATGCCACCATTCAATATCTGGTACAATGTACTGGAAAGCTGGAAAAAAATTCTTTAATGAGGTGGAATTGGAAAAAAAAATGCATTTGCCTGAAGTTCTTATGGGTTTAATTTTTACAGCATTCACTATGTGGTAACAATGACATGTTACCTGTGTTCTGCAGGTCAGTATCAACACGGCAATACCAAATTTATATAGTATTTGAAATGTTTTGATACCTTTTAAAAAATTTTAAACTTTAAAATAGAGAAAGATTGTTATGTTGCCATGTTCTGACACCCCAAACTTTTTTTTTAGATTTATGTTTATGGAGCTGGGTTTGGCATCTTTTTATGCGGAACAAGATGACATTTTTATTGCTACCATATTGGGGAAGTTCTGATGGTTTGAACTCCTTTTATTCCATTTTATAGGAGGCAAAGTGTTGAAAAAAATCACCTTTTGGCCATTTTGAGATTTTTTTCCCCAATACACCATTCACCATATGGTAGAAATAGTTTTAGATTGTAATAGTTTGGGCATTTTGGAGCATGGGGACACATAATGTGTTTATGTTTATTATTCTTTCTTTATTTTTATATCTCTAGGGAAAGCGGGGTGATTTGAACGTTTATATTTTTGTGGGGTTTTTTTACATACGATTAAAAAAAAATTTAGTTTTACTTTTATTTTTAGATCTCCTAGGGACCTTGAACGAACCCTAGAGGGTCTGATCGTTCACACTGTTCACTGCAATACAAATATATTGCAGTGAATAGTAAAATACATTGCCTTCTATTACACACTACTTCTTGCAGCGTGTAATAGAAGGGATAGAAGGGAGACTTCGATAGGTTCCCAGTTGTCATGGCAACTGATCGCTGCCATCCGATGATGATCTGGATGGCGGCGTTTGTTCAAAGATGGTAGCGTCCATGGCGACCGTGCACTGTAGATGCTGCGGTCACGTTTGACCATGGCATTTAAAGTTCTAAAGTGTTAACATCCACGATCGGTGTTGGCACCAATTGCAGCTGTTAGCTGTATTGTACAGCCGGGATCTGACGGGCATGGAGAGAACTCAGCTCCGGTGTGGAGATGCGTCACGCTTTCTTCTGCAGTGCTTTGCACAGGTAGTCTGCAGAATTTCTGCTACAAATAGAACTATACGGATTAGCAAGAATCCCATCCACTTTGCAGGTACTGCTGCGGTTTTTGCTACATAGGGCCCGGCCTTAATTTGTTTTTTTTCAGAATTTTGGACAAAATCTGCAAGACAGACTCCAACACAGATGTGAACAGAGCCATAACAGGATGCAAAAAACATAGTGTGAACCTAGTCTGAATGTATGAGGGTATCTGTACTTTAAGATGAGTATTACCAATCACCCTTCATCACTGCTGACAGTCCCCAGCTCCTGTAAGCCCTGAAAATACTGTGTTGCCGGTGAATATTCATCCCTAAGTAAGTAAAGTGTTCACAGCATCTACTTAGGATGTGAGCCAAGTGTGATTAAAGAGTAATTTCTTTGGTGACCTTGTCCTTATTTCAGAATTCCCTGGATTGCTTCGCACAAACAAGTTATATGCCAGCTGAAATCTTCTCAAAAACACTAAGTGGTATGAGGTTGTTCACTAAAAATATAAATATAATGGAAGGGGGGATTTACTAAGGGACGTACGCCAGAAAGCATAGAAGTGCTGGTTTTCAACGCAGTGCACAGTCCAATTTGTGCCAAAGATGTACCACTTTGCTGCTTTTCTGGCCTGGTCACAAAATCCTGGGTAGGCGATCCACTGCCATGACAGCCAGGAGCCTATTGAAGCCTTCCATGCTTGTCTGGCATTATGTTCTATTACAGGCTGCTCTATATAAAAGAATTAAAAATTCAGATCACCCCCATTTCCCTAGAATAATTTTTAAAAAGCAAAAAAAAAAATTAAAACAAATACATTCCCGTGTCCAAAACCACCCGACTACAAACATAAAAATAATTTTCCCACATGGTGAACGTCATAGCGAGAAACACAATAAAAAAAAGCCGCCATTTTTTTCAGTTTCACCTCTCTTAAAATTTGAATAAAAAGCGATCAAAACAATACACATTCCCCAAAATAGATGAAATGTACATCTGGTCCCACAAAAAAAAGACGTCTTACGCATCCCCATACACCGAAATATAAAAAAATGTCAGAATAAATATCAGAATTTTATTTTATATTTTTTTTGCAAACTTTTGGATTTTTTTTTTTAAGGGAGTTAAAATGTAAGTAAAACTACTACCCCCAGAACTGTAGCAACCTATAGAATACAGGTGCCATTTTAGATGCACAGAGAGTGCAGTAAAAACAAAGCACGTAAAAAGTCTTACGAACACAGTTTTCTCCAATTCCAACCAATTCTGAATTTTTATCCATCTTCCTAGTACATTGTACGGAATTTTAACCCCTTCCTGCTGACGGCATTTTTTGATTTTCGTTTTTGACTCCCCCCTTCCAAACTCCATAACTTTTTTATTTCTCCGTTTTCAGAGCCATAAGAGGTCTTAATGTTTGTGGGACAAATTTTTCTTCATGATGCCGCCATTAACACCTTCCCGACATCCGCCGTAATAGTACGGCGCTGCAGGTAAGGAGTTCCCGCAAACTGCCGTAGTACTACGGTGGCTGCATGGTGCGCACACAGAAACTGCGGGTGACAATGCCCTGTAACACCCGCGGTTGGAACCGGGTCCGATCGCGGGTGTTAACCCCTGAGATGCCGGCAGCCAAACATGACTGCCGGCATCTCAGTGGTGTCGGTACATAATGGTGCCAATCGGCACCCCCCGCGACGGTTTTGGGGGGTGCCGGTGTTGGTAGTGGGCAGCTCGGGGTCTGATCAGTGACCCTGGATCTGCCCCATGCCGTCCCTTCCACGTACCTGGTTGATCCTGCCAAAATGGAAGCTGTCAGCCCCATGCGTGTGCACAGGGCTGAGAGCTTCCTGTACTCTGCAATACACGTGTAACACGTGTATTGCAGCGTACATCTAGTGAAACAGAGATCAGCAGATCACTGCTTCAATCCCCCATGTGGACAGAAAAAGAAGTTATAAAAAAGTAAAAATAAAAAAGTTTAAAATAAATTAGAAATAAATAAAACCCCCAAAATCCCATATAAAATGTTTTATTATGTAAAATAAAGGGGTGATTTATGGGGGCTTTAATACAAGGGTCTTTCAAAACCCCTTCATAACTGGATTAGTCCATTTAAAAAAATGGGTTTTAGAAATTTCTTGAAAATTTTCAATATTGTTTGATCTTATAATGTCCCTAAAAAATAAAAGGGTTACATAGTTACATAGTAGATGAGGTTAGATAAAGACATGAGTCCATCAAGTCCAACCTATAACCCTACAATCCCCTACAGTGTTGATCCAGGGGAAGGCAAAAAACCCCATGAGGCTCATGCCAATTGCCCTATTTCAGGGGAAAAAATTCCTTCCCGACTCCAAATCTGGCAGTCAGTATAAAACCCTGGATCAACGTGTCCTTAAAATCTAGAGACCATAACCCATTATATTTTTCTCTTCAAGAAAGGCATCCAGGCCCACTTTGAACTTGTTCAGTGAATCCGCCATCACCACTTCCTGGGGCAGAGAGTTCCAGAGCCTCGCTGTTCTTACTGTGAAGAATCCCCTTCTATGTTTCTGGTGAAATCTTCTCTCCTCCATATGTAGAGGATGTCCTCTTGTCACTGTCACTGGCTTAGGAGTAAAAATATCCTTAGAAAGTTCTTTGTATTTTCCCTTCTTGTATTTGTAGATTGTTATTAGATCTCCCCGTAGACGTCTTTTCTCTAAACTGAATAACCCCAAGTTTGTTAATCTATCGTTGTACTCCAGTCCACCCATTCCCCTAATCATTTTGGTTGCCCGTCTTTGCACTTTTTCAAGTTCACTTATGTCTTTCTTGTATATCGGGGCCCAAAATTGCGCACAATATTCTAAGTGTGGCCGTACCAGTGATTTGTATAGAGGCATAACTATGTCCTTGTCATGAGAATCTAGACTTCTTTTGATGCATCCCATAACTTTATTTGCCTTGGCAGCAGCTGCCTGGCACTGGTCACTAAAGGTAAGCTTGCTGTCCACCAAAATCCCTAAGTCTTTTTCATTGACAGTCTTACCCAGTAATTTACTATTTAGTACATAGTCATACATTTTATTACGTCGCCCAAAGTGCATTACTTTACATTTGTCAACATTAAACTTCATTTGCCAAGTCTCCGCCCATGCTTCCAGTTTCCTTAGATCCCCTTGTAATATTCTACTATCCTCCTCATTATTGATTACCCTACAAAGTTTAGTATCATCTGCAAATATAGACACCCTGCTTTGTAAACCCTCTACCAGGTCATTAATAAAGATATTAAACAAGAGAGGACCTAATACTGACTTGTGGCACCCCACTGGTGACTGTGGCCCAGTCTGAATATTTACCATTAACCATTGACTAAAGTTTGATGCCGACATAAAGCAGAGATCTGGGACATGAGATTTATGATATAATTTTGGCAGTCTGACTATCTGTATGCAATGCACATCATTTCAAACTTTATAAAATGCATATTTTTCAAAATTTCCACCAAATTTCCTATTTTTTCATAATTAAACACTAAACATCAACCAAAATTTACCACTAACATGAAGTACAATGTGTTATGAAAAAACAATCTCAAAATCACTTTGGTAAGTTAAAGCATTCCAAAGTTATTGCCACATAAAGTGACACATGTCAATTTTGAAAAATCGAGTTTGGTCAGGAAGTCAAAAAGTGCCATTGGCGGGAAGGGGTTAATTACTCTGTACAATGTACTGAGAAGCTGGAAAAAAAAATTCTGAATGGGGTAGATTTAAAGAAAAAGAGCATTTGTGCAATTTTCTTACGGGCTTCTGGGGATACCTAATTTATTTGGTTTTATTTACATTTTAACCCCTTAACAAAAATCCAAAACTGTGCCCACAAAATGTTTTTTTTTAAAGAGTCGCCATATTCTGACAACCATACCTTTTTTATACTTCTGTGTACGAGGATGTATAGGGCATCTTTTATTGCGGGGTCGGGTGTTCTTTTCAGTTATACCATTTTGGGGACTGCTTCTTGCTTTGATCACTTTTTATTCAAATTTTTATCAGAGGAAAAACAGCGATTTGGAACTTTTGACTTTTTTCCCGCTACGGCATTTACCGTACGGGAAAAATATCTTTATAGATTTGTAGATCGGGCATTTTCGGACACAGAGATACCTAATGTGTATGTGTTTCACAGTATTTAAGTACTTTTATATGTGTTCTACGGAAAGGGGGTTGATTTGGATTTTTAATACTTTTAAATTTTTTTATATTTTTTAAACTATTTAATTTTTTTTTTTTTTGCATTTATTAGACCCACTAGGGGTCTTGAACCCCGGGGGGTCTGATCACTAATGCAATGCATTACAATGATAATGCATTGCAAAAAAATCATTATTTCTTTTCTTTCAAAAGAAAGTCACTGCAGACAGGTCGGGGAGCCTTCATAAGGCTACTGGCTGTCATGCCAAGTTGACGTCGGCCCTGCAGCTTGCTTCAGGCGTCGGGCATCACCGGCAAAATGGTGGCGCCCAGGCGCCGCCTCGGTCAGTTTTGACCGAGGCGCCAGAGGGGTTTATGTCGACCGCTGGCATTAGTGCAAGGTGTCTGCTGTATAAAGCAGCAGACACCAGGCGGGTATGGCGGCCGCCCAGCTCCCAAGTGGCCGCCATATTTAAACACCCAGCATCCGCCGTAATAGTGTGGTGGATGTCGGGAAGGGGTTAAACGGTAGCATCCTGAAGTACAATTTTTTTTTTCCTATCAGTATGTCTTTTGTAGAATGGGAGGAAGTCCACACAAGCACGGGGAGAACATACAAACTCCTTGCAGATGTTGTTCCTGGTGGGATTTGAACCCAGGACTCCAGCACTGCAGTGCTAACCACTGAGCCACCGTCTTGCCCCAATTCTGAAGTACAATTGGTTCGACAAACATTAAGCTCTGTGAATGGAAAATTAAAATAAAGATTATCGGGTTTGGAAGGCGGGGAGTTAAAAACAAAAATTGAAAAATGTAGAGGGGGGGGACGAAGTGGCTGAATGAGTTTGGTTGACACCTAACTCATGAAAATGGCCAGTGTTGACTTTTTAACTCTCAACTAGGGTTGAGCGATTGGGATCGGAAAAGATCGGTTTCCGATTGGCGATCGAGTAAATTTCATGATCGTGATCGGAATTCCGACCCGATCTTTTCCAGCGGGATCGAGATCGGAGATTATTTCAAGATCGGCTCAACCCTAAAAGTTACTTTTCCCATAGAGAAGGATTGACTAGGGTTGAGGATCGGGATCAGAAAAGATCGGATTCCAATCAGCGATCGAGCAAATTTCACGATCGAGATCAGGATCAGCTGGAAAATGATCGGAAATCGGATTTTAAAATCGATCTTGAAATCTCAACCCTACTCTCAACCAGTTGTACAGTCATTCAGATTGACGGATATGCTTCCAAACTGTATTCTGCAGCTGACTGTGTATAGTAAAACTTAGCAGCTGCAGTAGCCAAACAAAGCTAAATAATACAAATACCGGTATATGGCAAATTACATTTCCGCTGAGGGTATTTTTCTGCAATGTATAAATGGGATTCGCCACTTTGAAGGGACTTTAGAATGCAGCGTTTGTGTTAGGAGTATTTTGTGTCGTGGGTATTGGTGCACACCTTCTGACTTGCTCGCACGCACTGTTGGTAGACAGCTTGATTTCCTGGTTAATTAGTCTGTCCTCCCATTTGCACCTGGGAGGAGTGGTCTCTACTCTGTATTTAAACCCATGCCTCCCATGGTTCTGTGCTGAGTGTCGCTTTTACAGAGCTAGGCCTTAGCAGGAGGAGTAGGTGGTTATCTTGGATAGAGGAAGTTCCGTGGTTGATTTTTGGGAGGTTTGGGTGAACGAGTTGGTTTGTGTGTTTTCCCTTCTGTGTTCACCAATCCTCCCTCTGTGTATTATTGACTGTGTGAGTGAATTGCCTTATCCTTTGATTTCTACTCAGTTTCCCTGTGTTTGTTTCCTAGTGTATGGTTCCTTCCCATATTGGTTTGGGGGAATCCTTTCCCACATTTTTCCTGTGTGCTGCTTGTGTTGTTAGTCAGCGCACACCCTTGTCAGTCCCTGTCAGTAGCAGCTTCACTTGTTCGTTAGGGGTGACCCCCTTTAGTCTCCAGTCCCTAGAGATCTTATAGGGCATTCCTTCTCCCACTTCCCTCTAGGCCTACGGTGTCAGTGAGAGAGGAGCTGTCGGGGTCAGGCTTAGCCTGAGTACAGCCGACCCACACCCGTGAGGCAGGGACCGGGATAGCTAGTGGGAATAGTGCAGGGCGAGATTCCCTACTGCTATCCCTTAGCCCCGTTGCAGCTACCTGGACTGACATAACAGTACACTCAGCCGGTAAAAAAAAAAAAAAAAAAAAGGAAAGGTTCGTTTGCATTATGACGGACCTGAAACAGTTGTACCAGGCGGTGCAGCAGATTTCCACTGAAATGGAGGGTATCAAGCTACGAATGGATGCCATCCAAGCTTCTGGCGTATCTCAAGTACAGCAGTTGGCTCAACACACAGCCTCTCAGGTAGAGGGCATACAGAGGCAGGTGAGTAGCGCCCCTGTGGGTCGGCCTCTGGAGCCAAAAGTCAGCTTACCTGAACCCTTCCGAGGTAAGAGGTCAGATTTTTTCCGATTTCAAAAGGACTGTCTTTTGTATTTCCGGCTACGGCCGTTTTCCTCCGGTTCTGAGGTACAGAGAGTTGGGATTATTATTACTTTATTGAGAGATGATCCCCTCATCTGGGCACATTCGTTACCAGCCGACTCAGCTTGCTTACTAACTGTAGAGGCGTTTTTCTCCACAATGGGGTTACTGTATGACGACCCAGACAGGGTACGCACGGCTGAGTATAACCTACGACGTGTGGTGCAAGGGGATCACGCTATAGAGAAATATTGCACAGAGTTTTGTAGGTGGGCAGCAGAAGTACACTGGAATGACCCCGCTCTACTTAGTCAGTTTGAGACAGGGCTCTCGGACCAGGTTAAAGACCATCTAGTTTCTCACCCTGTTCCGGGAGATCTAGATGAGGCCATGCAGCTGGCAATTAGAGTTGGACGGCGCCTCCGGGAGCGTGGAGACAAGAGTCCTGGGGGGGTTAGCCCTCCTCAATTCTCTGTTTTTGGAGAGGACCCGGGGGACCAACCCATGCAGATTGGGGCCACTGTGCGAAGTGCTAGACCCAAGAGTGAAGGGTCCCGCACAGTACGCTGTTTTGTGTGTGGAGGGATGGGACATGTAGCAAGGGTATGCCCCTCCAGAGAATGGTTCGCCAAGGAGGGTAATAACCCCAGGTCTATTGAGGGTAAAGGGAGAAAACCCACTAAGGAGGGAGGTGTGCATATTTCCTGTACTCAGACTGCCGGGTTGACCCTTGATGGATGGGTAAATGGGCAGAAGTGCCGGATTTTGGTTGATTGTGGTTCGGCAGTCAACCTTATTGACTCAGAGTTTTGTGAGCAATTAAGGGTGAGTCCTTTGGTCTTGAAGTCTCAGATACCAGTGTGGGCTATTGATAAGACCCCTCTACAGCAATCTGTCATCTCCAAACAGGTGGAGGGTCTGGAGTTTATTGTGGGTGGCCACAGGGAAGAGATTGACTTGTTCTTGTTATCTAAGTTACCAGCACAAGTAGTGTTGGGGTGGCCTTGGCTGAAGCAACATAACCCTATTATCAACTGGGAGACCGAGACAGTAGTTTCTTGGGGGCATGGGTGTAATGGTCGATGTCTGCCCATATCCGTTATGTCTTTGTCTATAGACAATTTGCCTCAAGAAATATGTGAGTTCAGGGAGGTCTTTGAGGAAAGGGCAGCCAAGACATTACCACCACATCGCACCTATGATTGCTCGATTAAATTTATACCTAATGCAGTGTTACCCAAGACAAGGTTGTACAATCTCACTATTCCGGAGAGGGAGGCGCTCAAAGAGTATATTGAGGGGAGTCTAGAGGTGGGGCATATTCGCCCATCTAAGTCCCCAGTAGCAGTGGGGTTTTTCTTTGTAAAGAAGAAAGATGGAGGGTTGCGCCCTTGTTTGGATTTTAGGGAGATTAATAAAATCACGGTGCGGAATCCCTATCCCATCCCGTTGATCTCGGATCTTTTCAGCCAGATTACGGGAGCTCGCTGGTTTAGTAAAATAGATTTACGTGGGGCGTATAACTTGCTGAGAATCAAGAAGGGGGATGAGTGGAAAACAGCGTTTAACACACCCCTAGGACACTTTGAGAATCTGGTGATGCCTTTCGGTCTAACCAATGCGCCCGCGTTTTTTCAGAATTTTATTAATGATGTACTAAGTGCCGTCATAGGGAGGGGGGTTGTGGTCTATCTGGACGATATACTCATTTACACCCCGGATTTGGAGACTCATTGGGAGAGAGTGAGAGAGGTTTTAAATCTCCTGAGGGTTAACCAATTAAGTGCTAAGCTGGAGAAATGTGTGTTCGCGGTCAATAAATTATGTTTCCTTGGCTATATCCTATCGGACAAGGGGTTCGAGATGGATCCTGAGAAGGTCAGGGCAGTCTTGGAGTGGCCGCGACCTGAGAACCTAAAGGCGGTCCAACGGTTCTTGGGATTCTCCAACTATTATCGCCAGTTTATTAAGGGATTTTCTGAGGTTGTGAAACCCATCTCGGACTTGACTAAGAAGGGGGCTGACTGTGCTAAGTGGTCGCCAGAGGCGCTAGCCGCGTTTGAAGAATTGAAGAAGCGATTCTCCTCCGCTCCCATTTTGAGACAGCCGGATGAGAGGTTGGCCTTCCGAGTGGAGGTGGATGCCTCCTCGGTGGGGGTGGGTGCAGTACTTTCTCAGGAGTTCGAGGAGGGTACGCATCCCTGTGCCTTCTTTTCTAAGAAATTCTCTGCCTCTGAACGGAATTATGACATCGGAGATAGAGAACTACTGGCAATAAAACTAGCGTTCGAACATTGGCGTCATTTCCTGGAGGGGGCCAGAAGGCCAGTCCAGGTATTTACCGATCACAAGAATTTGGTTTATCTTGGGTCGGCGAAGAGATTAAATGCACGGCAGGCCAGATGGGCTCTATTTTTTGCGCGGTTCCATTTTACCGTGACTTATGTGCCGGGTTCAAAGAATGTTAAGGCTGATGCTTTATCCCGGTATATGTCGACCGATGAGGAACGAGAGGCGCCTGCCACTATTCTTGGGGATGGAGTGGTGGTAGCAGTATTGGGCACGAAATTGGAGAAAGCCTTGATCGAAGCGCAACACGCTGCACCTTCCAAGATACCTAGAAACAAGCTGTTTGTCCCAACTACTCTCCGACAAAGTCTCCTGAGGGAGTGTCACGAGTCGGTTCTTGCTGGTCACCCGGGGGTTTCAGAGACCATGAGATTGGTGTCTAGGAATTTTTGGTGGCCAGGGTGGAGTAAGGATGTCTTGCAGTTTGTTCAAAGTTGTTCGGTCTGTGCAAGAGCCAAGGCGTCGCATACCCGTCCCCACGGTCTTCTACATCCGTTGGAACCTCCTAAGGCACCTTGGACTCATCTGTCTATGGATTTCATCACGGGCCTTCCAGTGTCTAAGGGTTTCACGGTCATTTGGGTAGTCGTTGACCGCTTCACGAAAATGTGCCATTTGATCCCGTTTTCCAGGCTGCCATGTGCCAAGACACTATCAGGGGCATTTATTAAAGAAATTGTAAGGTTGCATGGTCTTCCCGAGGAGATCGTTTCGGACAGGGGTCCGCAATTTGTGGCTAAATTCTGGCGGGCTTTTTGCAGCAGGTTGGGAGTTACACTGTCGTTTTCCTCCGGGTTTCACCCAGAGTCTAACGGGCAAACAGAGAGGAAGAATCAGGATGTGGAACAGTTTTTGAGGTGTTTTGTTCGAGAGAATCAGAATAATTGGGCTGACTTTCTTCCCTTGGCAGAATTTTCCTTAAACAACCATGATTCCAACGCCACAGGTACCACACCTTTTTTTTGCTCCGGTGGTAGACATCCTGTTTTCGGAGTATTTTCTTCCATTTCGTCCCCAGTTCCGGAGGAGGAGCTATTTTCTAAAAAGCTGCAAGGGGTATGGTCCCGTATCCGAGAGAATCTGGTGCGGGCGTCGCACCAGGCTAAGGTCCAGGCGGATAGGAAGAGAGGAGAGTTGCAGTTCTTCCCTGGTGAGATGGTTTGGTTGTCCACCAAGAATATCAGGTTGAAGGTTCCTAGCAAGAAGCTGAGTCCCAGGTTTGTGGGTCCTTTTAAGATCATCAAGATGGTAAATGAAGTGGCGGCGCAGCTGCAACTACCTAAAAGGTGGAAGATAAACCGGGTGTTCCATGTCTCCTTGTTAAAGAAGGCCAAGAAGGGAACGTCTCCAGTTAAAGTTCCACCAGTTTCTGAGTCCGGGGAGTATGAGATATCCCGAGTTCTGGATAGCAAATATGTTCGGGGGAAGCTACGGTATCTGGTGGCATGGAAGGGATACGGTCCTGAAGATAATTCTTGGGTTCTGGAGTCGGATATGTCAGCCCCCAGACTCGTGGAGAAATTCCACAAGGAGTTCCCGAAGAAGGATGCTCCTAGAGAATCCGGAGTCTTCTCCTTGAGGGGAGGATCCTGTTAGGAGTATTTTGTGTCGTGGGTATTGGTGCACACCTTCTGACTTGCTCGCACGCACTGTTGGTAGACAGCTTGATTTCCTGGTTAATTAGTCTGTCCTCCCATTTGCACCTGGGAGGAGTGGTCTCTACTCTGTATTTAAACCCATGCCTCCCATGGTTCTGTGCTGAGTGTCGCTTTTACAGAGCTAGGCCTTAGCAGGAGGAGTAGGTGGTTATCTTGGATAGAGGAAGTTCCGTGGTTGGTTTTTGGGAGGTTTTGGGTGAACAAGTTGGTGTGTGTGTTTTCCCTTCTGTGTTCACCAATCCTCCCTCTGTGTATTATTGACTGTGTGAGTGAATTGCCTTATCCTTTGATTTCTACTCAGTTTCCCTGTGTTTGTTTCCTAGTGTATGGTTCCTTCCCATATTGGTTTGGGGGAATCCTTTCCCACATTTTTCCTGTGTGCTGCTTGTGTTGTTAGTCAGCGCACACCCTTGTCAGTCCCTGTCAGTAGCAGCTTCACTTGTTCGTTAGGGGTGACCCCCTTTAGTCTCCAGTCCCTAGAGATCTTATAGGGCATTCCTTCTCCCACTTCCCTCTAGGCCTACGGTGTCAGTGAGAGAGGAGCTGTCGGGGTCAGGCTTAGCCTGAGTACAGCCGACCCACACCCGTGAGGCAGGGACCGGGATAGCTAGTGGGAATAGTGCAGGGCGAGATTCCCTACTGCTATCCCTTAGCCCCGTTGCAGCTACCTGGACTGACATAACAGTTTGTGCCACATAGAGCTCTGGCCCTTACAATGCGGAAATGCAGCTTTTTTTGTTGCAGATTAGCATACAAAAGGTAGGTGTGGAATAGCCTTTCTAAAGGCTATGCAAGGATGTGATTAGTTAAAAATGATTTTTCCCAATGATAGAATCCCTTTAAGCCTTCATATGACTTTGTGAATGGAAAAATAAAATTGTTATGGGGTTTGGAAGGTGAGGAGTCAAAAACGAAAAATCAAAAAGTGCAGGAACGATTTAATGAATTAGAGGAACCCTACTGCTTCTGTCATTTATTAAGGAGTTGGACTGTTGAAAATTAGAGGAGCTGGAGTTAGAGGTCTGGTCTACCAACTCCACAGCCCTATTAAAGGGATCCAATCATTGAAAGTCATTTTTTTCTGAGTACCACGTAGGAATAGCCTTAAGAAAGGCTATTCGTCTCTTACCTTTCGTCATCTTCTCCGTGCCCCCATTCGCCTACAATCCCGATTCTTGTGGGTATGCAAATTAGTTCTCTCGCAGCAGTGGGGGTGGTCCTCCGTGCTCAGACAACATTGGGGGCGGCCCCAATGCTGCGAGAGAACTCCATCTTCGTCAGGAACGTCGTCTTCACCGTCTTCTTCCGGCTGGGTGAGAGTGAAACGCATGCGCAAGTACAGACCTATAGGAGCGTACTGCGCCAAAAAATGGCCGCCCGCATGTGAAGTCGACTCTGCTCGCGGCCCGTGGGCAGAGACGACTTGCGCATGCGTTTTAGTCTCACCCAGCCGGAAGAAGACGGTGAAGACGACGTTCCTGCCGAAGATCGAGGCGGCGCTAGATCGAGTTCTCTCGCAGCATTGGGGCCGCTCCCAATGTTGTCTGAGCGCAGAGGACCGCCCCCAATGCTGCGAGAGAACTAATTTGCATACCCACAAGAACCGGGATTGTAGGCGAACGGGGGCGCAGAGAAGACGACGAAAGGTAGGAGAAGAATAGCCCTTCTTAAGGCTATTCCTACGTGGTACTCAGAAAAAATGACTTTCAATGATAGGATCCCTTTAACTGTCTATGTGACGTATGTACTGTATACAGTAGATACACTAAAGCTGGAGCTGGTTCATGTTACCCAATAAGGCACATGGAAAAGCCTTGTTTTTAGTGGGATATTCCAATTTTTCAAAGTTATTATTTTCTGCTCAATAGGACAGTCCACCTGCTGGGACCAACCCCAAGTATTGTCTACATACTACATCACTATAAAAATGTTCTATGCCAGGATGTCTCTCATCAACTGCACCTATAAGGAAGAATTGCCATCCTTATGAAATTGTTGTTGTAAGTGACTTAGAACAGAAACTGCAAATAATATAAATTCCTACAAAATCTCAAATAATTCCTTTATAATCTTCAATATACAAATTGGTTCTTTCTTTTTATCAAAACCCCTTAGGTGGCAGACGTTTTGCTATCCACCAGTAATTTATAGGTTAATAATGGTCTGAATGTATAGTAGAATAGTGAGCTGCTTCTCATGATCAATGTGAATATTTAACATGGTGTTGTATGATCTGAGTGGGTGTGCATGAAGCTTATGCAATCCTGCCATTTGGAATGTTTTCAAAGTCATTAGCCCTCAAAAGACAAAGTCCCAAGTCTTTACATGGGCTGATTATTATCTGAAAGGAGCCATGGTACATGCTTGAAGCAAGGCGGCTGGCCGTTCCGCTCCACAGCCTCAATTTGACTGCATCGGTTCAGTGAACATGTAACAGTAGGTTGACATTGCCTCTTCACCTTTGAAAGTCCTATCATTTAGCATACGTGTAACTGTCTGTATTTATTAAAGGAGGTTTCCAAGACTAAGATATTGATGACCTATCCAGTACCTGGAACCCCCACTGATCAGCTGTTTGAGGAGACTGCAGAGTGCGAACTAATGTGGCAGCCTCTTCACTATTTAGCAAGCACAGTACAGCCCCATTCACTTAAAGGGTTATGCAGGGAAGAAGAAAGATTACCAGTGCATCTACTTGCTGTGACTTTGCTGTACTCCTGCTGCATGTCAGTCATGTAACTGAGAGTGTCAGCAAGAAAGTACTGAAACATCTGTGCTCTACCTTTCTTCATTAGTGACAGTTTTCATGCATCCAAATTTTGGCAAATTCAACACTGAACCAGTTTCACAAAATTTGGCAAGCAGTTTGCTAACTGTTGCATGGGAGAGGGGTGGTCTCGGTGGGTGTCTTGCATTGAAATCTGCTACAATAACCCGGGTACTGCATTCACCAGACATCAACACAATTTCTATCAGCTCCTCATGTGTTAACAACTGCGACATATCAATGGTTGTAAACAAAGAGAAAATTGTTAATAACTCATGAAAGAATACAGTCAGATTGACGGATATGCTTCCAAACTGCATTCTGCAGCTGAGGGTGCATTTACACTTCGGATACGCTGACTGATTCTGAACGTTAAAACACGTTCAGAATCAGCGCGTATAAAGCAGATCCCATTCATTTCAATGGGTGCCAGCATACGAGCGCTCCCCATTGAAATGAATGGGCTGCTTTTTTCTCTACGAGTGTTTCCATTGAAGTGAATGGGAAGCGCTCGCGTGTATGGCTTGGAATGAGCCGAGTGCTTACGCCATGTGAATCGGCCCATAGAGAAAAAAGCAGCCCATTCATTTCAATGGGGAGTACTTGTATGTCGGCTCCCATTGAAATGAATGGGATCTGCTTTGTACACGCTGATTCTGAACATGTTTTAACGTTCAGAATCAGGCAGCGTATCCGAAGTGTGAATGCACCCTGACTGTGTATAGTAAAACTTAACAGCTGCAGTAGCCAAACAAAGCTAAATAATACAAATACTGGTATATGGCAAATTACATTTCCGCTGAGGGTATTTTTCTGCAATGTATAAATGGGATTCGCCACTTTGAAGGGACTTTAAAATGCTGCGTTTGCGCCACGTAGGGCTCTGGCCTTAGGCTGAGGCCCTTACAATGCGGAAATGCAGCTTTTTTTGTTACAGATTTTGCTACATTTCTTTGAGCCAAACCCAGGAGTGGTACAGTAGGAATAGCAAATACAAAAGAAGCTCCTTAAACTTCTACCTTCTGCTCAATCTACTCAGGCTTTGCCTCAAAAAAAACACAGCAAAATCTGTAACAAAAAAAGCCTTAAGACCGGGGCTCCACAGGACGGAAACGCCGATATTTTTGAAAATTAGCGATTTTCTTTGGGACACCTGATTCTGCTGCCTAGAACGTTTTTATTGTTCTACTGATGGAGATATATAAGGGCTTTTTACTTGCGGGGCAAGTTTTACTTTTTATCAGTGTCAATGTTTGGTATATACGACTTTTTGATCACTTTTTATTACTATTTTTTGGGAACGTAATCAAAATACATACATTTTTTTAACAGCATTTACTGCCCTCCTGACCACCATGGCAACCCCTCGAATCCAAAGGGTGGCTATCTTCAATCTGAGGGGTTTTCTCCTGACTCCGGCAGGTAGTCCTGGACATCAAGTGCCGGAAGTAATGCCACAGACACAGAGCAGGAAGGATGTGGCCTTTTGTAGACTCAAGCAACTTTTTTCATTAGTCCTTCTCCACATTTCAAGTGCCATATTTATTTTTCTGTTGTCATAGCTATATGAGAGCTTGTGTTTTGCAAGACCAGTTTTGTATTTTTATATGGCACTATATTTTAGGGTACATTCAATGTTTCATTTAGCTTTTATTAATTTTGTTTAGGGGAGTACGTAAAAAAAGAATTGTCTTCATTTTTTGTGTTTTGTTTCTATAACATTCACTTTCAGAGAAAAAATACGCAGAATTATTTTAGCTGATCATAACTATATTTATATGTTTTGCCCTTTTTTACCACTTATACTATAGAAAACCCCTTCAACAAAAATAACATTTGATTAGGAGAATCATATTCTGACACCAATAACTTTTAATTTTTTTGTTGACACAGCTATGGAACGGTTTCTTTTTTTGTAAGTCAGCTTACAAAACTCCTCGTATGAGGGTTTAATGTTTGCAGGACAAATTGTACTTTGTAATGGTATTATATAATATTCTATATGAAATCCACAGGACCTACATATATTACTCTAGAAACTATACAATATGGAAAAAATATATATATCAGAAAGTTGGAAGAGAGGGGCATGGGAGACTTAGCCAGGAATTATTACCTTATCCTGGACAACCCCTTTAATGTAGTCAGTTACACATTAAATTATGAATTTCAGATGAGTGCCACATTTACTATACAAGTGGTTTTGTTTGATATATGTCCTGTCTATCAATAAATTTACTTGATGTACTTTCTTCCCATATATATATATATATATATATATATATATATTTATGCACATACACACAAACATTATGATTCAATCTTTCACATAACAGTCTTATTATAGACAAGACCATTCTGTTTTTATAGAACAAGCTGAATGAAATAATGCAGACATAGAACAATAAAAGCTCTTCTATTCATTCTGCGCAGCAATATAGAACGATAAGTGATCAGATGGCATATTTCATGTAAGTGGAGTGTATTGCTGTTTCCTTGGTGCCTCTCAGTGTTATACAGTATGTTCACCACAAAAACACAGTTCTCATTAAGAAACAAGTACTGCTTACAAATGGATTTAAGAGCATCCGTATACATAGTGGTTGTGTGCAGTTTTAGTGCAGATTGACAAGTTTTGTACTGTGGTTTTGGCCATGTGGAAAATACAGGCGAAGCACATATAAAAACTCATATGTACTTGCTGTGTAGCGAAAAAAAACAACAACACATTGGCAACTAGAGGTAACACGTGTGTTTTTTGCACGGCACCCCACTGACATAGAAATGTATCAGGGGAAAGAAAAATGTAGGTGGAACAATACATGTCACTGCTGTTTTTGCCTACAATGCAGATGCCCTGTATCCACTACTTGTGTCTCTGCCCTGGAAACCCCAATCATACTCCCACAGTGCAGATTTTCATAAAAGTGGGGCTATGGATATCACACTTTAAGAGTAAGTTCACAAGGGGCTTTTTGGTCAGGATTTTGAGGCCATATCCTCCTCAAAATCCTGACCAAAAAGATGGCTCCCATTGAAATCAATGGGAGCCGCTCAGGTCTTTTTTGCAGGAGCCATTTCTTCCGGCTCCCGGAAAAAAAAGATGCGAGATGCTCAATCTTCAGGCTGAGTCGCATCGCGATTCGGCCTGAAGACACTCCCTCCTCCGGACTAGGCCCATTCATTGGGCCTAATCCGTAGCAGAGTGCGCAGCTGGATGCCGCTGCAGTGCACCAGCTTTCAGTCATGGCTACTCGGTTTTTGAATTGGAACCTGAGGCAGACTCCACCTCAGGTTCTGATCCAAAAAACCCTGTGTGAACTTGAAATCAATGGGAGCCGGACAGTTCTTTTTTCCAGGAGCCGGAATAAGCGACATGCTCACTCTTAAGGCGGATTCACCTTGCGACATCTGCTTGAAGACACTCCCTCCTGACTAGGCCCATTCATTTGGGCCTAATCCGGAGCAGAGTGCGGGACTGGATGCCAGTGCAGACGCAGCCACCCGTATTTTGGTCCGGAATAGGGCAGTGTGAACTTACCTTAATAAATCTGAGCCACCAATAGCATTAAAACATGGATATTTACATGAGGCAAAGGATAACAAACTTAAGCTTAAAAGGATGTCCAGTTTTAGGTAAAAATGGTCAAAAAAAATTCAAAATCCCTAGAGGCTCCAAAATTCATCTCAGCTGCTCCTAGATATTGTTTGTTGACTGCAAAAGTGACGTGGCCTTATGCTATGTTCACAATAGCATTTGGATTTCCTTTCATTGGGTCTGCTTGGGGACCTGGAAAACGGAAACCCAATCCACTTAAAAAGCGGTTGCCGTGGACCCCATTGACTATAATGAGGTCACAGGGCTTCCAGCCAAAAGCAAGTTTTTTCTCTCTGCATTTTTCAAGTGGAATAGAAAATGGAATCCCCAAATGGAGACCGAGTACTGGTGTGAACCTAGCCTTAGTCATGTAGCTGAAGCCAGTGATGGGCTGCAGTGAGTATGGGCCATCAATGTGATGAGTACGGTGACCTCTTCGCTAGAAGTGGCTGTGCTTGGCATTATAGCTCAGGTTTAGGAAATCGCAGCATTTTTGCTGCATGTTTTCCTGCTTTGCAGTGACTGTAAAATGCTGCGGCCAAACCGCAGCATTTACGCAAGATGAGGACACGGTTTAAGGCCCTGGGCCCCACGGAATATAAATATTTTACAGTCAGAGCAAAGTAGATGAATCCCATGCCCACTTCGCTGTAAAAACTACGGTGCAGACACGCCGTGATTTCCAAAACCAATGCAGTTTTGGAAATCACAGCATATCAATTATACCTAAGGAAATGTGTGCGGTTTCCCCATAGGTATAATTGTAACAGAAAGTCCATTGAGGAAACTTCTGTGAAGTTTCTATCTTGAGTGCTGCGAAAAAGAACCAAAATGTGTTGCTGTCGCAGATGTCCCATGCGGCCTTAGCCTAAAAGGATTTTCTAAGAATTAACCAAAAAAACTAATAAAAATGTAAGTGTACCTGCACCCCCTTATGCAGTAGCTTGCTATACCCTCTACGTCCCCCTGGTTGTAATGTTCAGCTCCACATTATGTCAGGATGCTGAACATTATTCTGTGTGGCACTGTCTGGTGCCATGTTACATGTAATACGTGATGCCAGGCCTGAGGAAGATGAGTAGTTCGTATAATGTCACCCTGTTGGGGACATTATAGTGTAGGGCAGGGCGCTCAATGGGGGCATTATACTGTGCGGGGAGTATTATGAGGCCATTATACTATATGCAGCACTAGGAGAGTACCATGCTATACATTATACACTTTGAGGGGCACTATGATGGCATTATACTCTGGGGGGGGGGGAATATTTTGTGGGGACCACTAAAGGGACACTTTGCTGCATAAGGGCACTATGGGGCCATTATACCGTGTAGCACAGGCTTGCGTACAGTATGGAGGGATAGGGAGCCTGTACTTAGGGGACATGACTTATAAATACTAATCACCATATTCACACCACTTGTACCTTCTTTCAGGAAAACGGAATATTCCAGGTGACCCCGCCCACTACAAACCACGCCCACCCGGCAGGGAAACTATTTGGCAACTATGTAGTTAAATTAACCCAAATTAAAACAAACACAAGAACATGCCGCCTTGTAGTTCTCCTGGGGTAGAGCTGTGTCTGCGGCCCCTGCACCCCTCACCTGTCACTACTACTAGGCTTGGCCTGAGGAACAGCCCAAATATTTGGTGTAGACGTGGGCACGCGGCCTGTGTATACGTGTACTTCTTACTCTCCTGTGGCCATGCAGTGTGAGGAGATGAGCGGCCTGGGCGACGAGCTGCCGCGGGAGGTGGGCGCACTATTCTCGGACACGTACACGGAGGAGAGCCGCTACAAGTTCTGCGGCCGGGAGCTCAGCATCATCCAGCATTTTGGTGCTAATCTCGGGGTAGCAGCGCCAGTGTGGGACGCGGTAAGTGCGAGGAGGGGGCGGCATGGAGCAGCAGATGTGGAAGATGGAGCCGCCTCTGACTGGACGCAGCGACGTCACCTTCTCTGTCACTTCCTAAAGTAAAGTAGTCTGCGGCATGCTGCGACTTGTAGTTACACACAGCTGATGCCACCTTGTTTTCCTGGCTGCCCCTGTGTGTCTCCCCCAGTCCTGCCTCCACCATACTGTATACCTGACCTGGTACCGGGATCAGTCACTGTACTGAGCAGACCCAACACATAGTGATCCCATCACATGGCCTACCATAAGGCTCCATTCACACCTGCATTCTTAGGCTTAGTTCACACGTAAATAACATGTGGCTTCTTTTGGCAGCGGAAAAAAACGCTTCCTAATTAGGAAGCGTTTTTTTTTTTACCTTGGCACACTTTCTGTGGAGCGTTTTTTTTGTAAAAACCGCTTCCAGACGGTTTTCTCATCCTTTAAGAGAATGGGTCACAAAAACGCGTTGCGGTTTTTACTGCACGTTTTTTTGTAAAAAAAAACCGTGTGGTAAAAAAAAAACGCTTCCCATTCACTTCTATTGCTTTCTTCAGGCGAAAAGCACCTGAAGAAAGGTCATGTCGCTTTTTCTCTGCTAGCAGAAATAACATTGTATGGAGGATGATTATGACGTGGATTCCGCTGTCAAAATGCTCCTCCATGTCCGCGTGTGAACTAGCCCTTAGTGCATAGTGTTCAGTCTCAGGCTTGGTTTACACCTGCGCACGGGTTTCCATTCGAGGACCACTGTCCGGAAACCTAATCGCATAAAAAAAGCAGTTACCTTTGGGAACCTGCCACCCCATAGACTATAATGGGGTCCGTTCGGTTTCCTCTCAAAGGGTGCATGCACACTGAGTAATGCCGGGCGTGTATGAGAGCCGTACACGCCGGCATTACAGCAGACTGCCGAACACTTCCCATTCACTTCAATGGGAGCGCTCGTAACAGCGGCGTTTACGAGCGCTCCCATTGAAGTGAATGGGAAGTGTTCGGCAGCCCTGCTGTAACGCTGGCGTGTACGGCTCTCATACACGCCCGGCGTTACGTAGTGTGCATGCACCCAAAAAAGGCGAAAAATGCGGAGAGAAAAACACTGCTTGTAGCACTTTTCTCTGCGCATTTTTAATACAGAGAGGGGAATGGAATTCCCGTACGGAATGGAAAGCGCAGATGCATGCACATAGGGAAATGTGAGTCCGCAGACCTCAGTCTATAGATCTGTGGTAACGTGGCTGCCAAATATTAATCGGCCAAGTTAAAACATATTGGGCCTGTGGCCTGTCAAAGATAAGAATGGTGTGATTGTTCACTTTTAGCTGATCATCAGCCATTCTGTATGTCATTCTTAGGGTAAATTCACACGTGGGAATCTGCCACGGATTTGGGAGCAGATACAACCCTACATCCATGGCAGATTCCATGCCTGAAAACAATGGGAGGCAGATATTGCTGCAAGTCATAGAAAAGATCAGTGTCCTGCTCAATCTTGCCATGGATTCTGAAGCTTGGAGATCATTGCCGATCAGGGCCATTCCGCAGATAAAAGTCGCAACGTAATGCAATGCCCTGCCGCAATACTGTGACCAAATACAGCAGCGGGAAATGAAGAAGAACTTCTCTTCATTTTCCGCTGTGATTCTTAGGCTGAGGCCCACATGGCATACACCTGTGGAAAAAAAACCCATAGCGTTTTACAGTCACTGCAAGGTAGATAGGATTGTAGTGAATCCTGTCCACACCAGAAAAATATGCGCAGGAGACACACTGCGGTTCCCAAAACTGCAAGGCGTTTAATCTCGATATGACGCAGAAGATAAAACTTTTTGCTATATTGGGTGAAGTCCTGTTGCACAAAGAACAACCAGTGCTTCGTCTTTTCTCTTTCAGGCTCTAAGTCTCTGCAACTACTTTGAAGAACACAAGCTGGATTTCAAGGGGAAAAAAGTTATAGAGCTGGGTGCCGGGACTGGTATAGTGGGCATACTGGTGTCATTGCTTGGTAGGTTACCTGGGAAAAAATATACACCTGTCTTGGTTAATCTGAAATATTCTAGAACTTCTAGTATGCTGCACAAACATCATAAAAGAAAGGTCACACTGCGCAGTTTGATGCATATTTTCATGTATGCAACAATGAAACCGTATAACAAACTGTCCTGTGTAAACCAGGTCGAATGCTATGTTCACATCTGAGTTTAGGTCCCACAGGAGGAGAAACAATAAGTGTTGCTGCAATTTGTAGTATAGAGGATAGTACCAGGAGCCTCATTTACATGAAACACGGAGGAAAACGGTGAGGAATTTAGTGTGGAATTTCAGCGCTGAAAAAAAAGTCTCCCATTGACTTCAATGGGTTCCTTTTTCTGCTAACAGAAAAGAGGCTTTTTTTTCAGCGCTGAATCTGACGCGGATTCCTCACCAAATTCAGCACCATTTTCCTCCACGTTAATGCTCCCTTAAGACCGTTCAGGTCTTTTCTTTTTTTTATTTGACAACTAATGCTAGGCTCACACTAGTGTTCAGATTTCTATTCCTCGGGTCCGCTTTGGGCCTTAGGGGGTGTTTACATTACTGTTAGTAGTGTCCATTGCTAGGATCCTTTACAAAATGTTAACAATGGACACTAAGGGCTAGTTCACACGGGGCAATAGGGGGCGGATTTTGATGCCAAATCCACCTCAACATCCTCCCCCTCACAATGGAGGTCTATGTAGACTGCTAGTGTTCTTTTTTCCTTGAGTGGTTTGTTCCCGCTCATGGAAAAAAGAAGCGAGCTGCCCTTTCTTCAGGTGGATTCCGCCTCGCGACAGCACCCTCCGGACTAGGCCCATTCATTGGGCCTAATCCAGAGCGGAAAGCCGTGACGGGATGCCGTGCACTGCACTGGCATCCCGTCGCGGCAGCTGCGACGGAATGTGCACACGCAGAATCCCCGTGTGAACTAGCCGTAACAAAACCATCTTAAATCCATTAAAAATCCCACTGATTTCGATGGGATTTTATCTGGTGTTCGTTTACACCAAATCCACCACAGGTCCGTTTTTTTTTTGTTTTTTTTTGTGCAGACTCAAAAACACAGGATGCATGAATTTAGTGTCTGTTTAAAATAACAGGTTTATGATGGATAGCAAGTGGCCATTATTTTTTAACATTAATTTCTATGGATAACAGATATGGCCGTCTGTTATACTGTTCGCTATTACTGTTAATTTTTTTTTTTTTATGAACATGCTCAGAAAAGAAACATAAAAGCAAAAAAAGGATAGTATAAAAACAGACACTAATGCAGACTAACTGATGCTAATGTGACAGGTTTTTTTTAACTGATCCATTAAATGGATTAGTTAATAAACAACCACATTAACATCAGTTAATGTCTGTTATGACAGACACTATCAGAATGGACATCTAACAGTAGTGTGAATGCCTCCTTAGAAAGGGGGACCTCTTCAATAGCTACATCACACGCCGTTTGTTCCATAGCGGCCATTCAATGTACAGCCTCACTCTGTTCACTTCTATGGTTCAAAGCTGCATTACATCTCATGACTGCTATGGATGAGACGGCATTGATGTAAACGTGAAGGGGTCATGGCGAACTCATGACCATCGTGACCCCTTCCAACTGCTGATCAGTGGGGGGGTCTTGGGTGTTGTATCTCCACTGATGTTTTATTAAAGACCTATTCTGAGTATAGCTCACCAATTTTTTTTTAAAAAAAAACAGGCCGACCCCTTTACAGCTTTATTTGTTAAAACTTAATTTGTGATTTATTTTATTTAAAAGCTGATGCATTGCCCTACACATTACTGCTTGCAGCTGCATATGGACACATCTGGTAGTACTCCCTTTAAAGAGGTCTTTTCATGTCCTCAGAGATCGGTATATACTGATAGAAAGCTGACGGTGCGCTGAATTCAGGGCACTGTCAGCCTTGATGGTATGTGCCCGCGTGCCAGAGATACTAGTGCTGTTAGTTTCAGCAACAATATCCTTCCACTGTCAGAAGATCGGGCCTTACAGCCTAGCACCGTCAATGGGCTATGAGGAATACCCCCTTGACAGTCCAAGGGTATTAGGCTATTGAACAGTACTGTAAGAGTGAGCCTTCCTCAAAGCCCAGCAATGACGCTGATCATTCAGGCTCATCCTCCTGCCAGTACAGGGATATTGGTGCTGAAACTAATGGCACCAATATCTCTGGCATGTGGGTGTATGCTGATGACGTTGACAGCTTTCTATTAGTATATAATACCGCTGATCTCTCAAGGACATGAAAGGTCCTCTTTAACCATTTCTTGCTATCAGTTGGCCATGTTTTGTTTGGGTGGATGACAACAATGAACATTAACAATGATAATGTGACATCCCCTAAATCTGCAGAGTTCTGCTGAATATGTTGGCCCTGTTCAAGTGACTGGGAAAAAGTAAATGGATATCCTACCGTAATGTTAATGATGTGGCTACATACATGCAGTTTTATATCTGTTTTTTAAGTCAGCTTTCACAATCTGTGCTCCAGGTGAAGAGCTATTGGTACCGGTACCGTAGCTCTTCACCGTCAGAAGGGCGTTCCTGGCAGTCAGTCAGGAGCACCCTTCCTCACAGCAGTGCCGCCTCAGGTTCCGGACCAAAATACGGGTAGCTGCGATTGGATGCCGATGCAGTGCAGCACCCAGTCACGCACTCCACTCGGGATTAGGCCCAAATGAATGGGCCTAGTCGGGAGGGAGTGTCTTCAAACTGATGTCTTCAGATGTCGCAAATCCGCCTGAAAAAATGAGCATGTTGCTTCTTTTTTCAGGGAGCCGGAACAAACGGCTCCTGGAAAAAAAAAGAACTGACCGGTTCCTATTGATTTCAATGGGAGACGTCTTTTTGGTCAGGATTTTGAGGCGGATAAGGCCTCCACTGATCAAATACTGATGACCTTTCCTGTGCATAGGTTATCCCCCTTTTTAATAATGGCTGCACAAGGACAGCAGAAGCTGTTAATAACTTCCTCAGAACTATGTAAGCATCTATGCCTGAATTTTAAGGTGCCGAAACCCTGTTCATGGTTTGTGATCCTCCTGGGTAAAGTATATACCGTGATACAGCTAGAAGAGCCCATGATCATTTCAATAACTAATTTGTAGACCAGGAAAAATTCATGTCATATTTTGGACAATCAGATATGTATGGACACAAATAAAATAAAAAGTGCTCATTGAACACTAAACTGAACATTTTTCTAATGTTTACAAATGGAGCCCGGGCTGTGCTAAGACATTTAATGAAATAATAAAAGCCCTAGACTGTAGTGCAATACTCTGCAGCATGATAGTACCGCCATGGTACAACTATTTCAGGTATAATGAGCCTTAGAGATGCCTTTCCTCTTTAGAACCTGTTGAGAATGTTAAGTGGCACTTAGCTGAAGGTACAGCTGTCTTAGCGATTCTTACTCCCTCTTTAAAAGCTCAAGCAGACCTCTTCTTCTTTAGTAATGGTAATGGACCCATTAATGTTATCCATCTGGCTTGTCGGATTCTTCTATGTGCTGTGCTACTCATACTGAACATTACGGATTTGAAGTGATACAAAGAGATGTTAGGCAGAGCGTATATACACATTTTACCTTTATATTACAGTATTGATGTTACCCATCAGGCTTTGGTAGCGAGAACACTTTACTGATCCCTACTGGGCGATCTTGGGAGTAGTTGCCTTTTGTTTTTTTTCTCTCTGTCCTTCCATGTGGTTTAGTTGTGTACCATGTCCCAGTAAGGGATGATTTGTAAAGGTTGTGTTAGGTCAGGGATCTGGCAGACATTACTTCTACTTGTACTATGGTGTCTCTAGTAATGGGTTTTAAGATTAGACTGTAGTAGTAAACAAGTTGCTCGTGTGACATAATAACTAGAAGACATCACTTCAATGATGTTCAGTTCAGAGTAATGTCTCACAAGCATTGTATCTGAGCTAACATGCGGCCCTCACACTGATCAGCTGTTCATGGTCACTTCTATTGCCCATACTATATACTGCATAGGGTCGGACGTAGATGGCTTTGTGTCATATATAGTGGCTGGGTGCTGTAGGTGCACATGTCTATCATTGAAGTCAATGATAGCTGAGCTTCAGTACTGCTTCTGGCTCCATGCATTATATAGTATGACGTCAAAAGTTGCCACAAAAAGACGATCTGTGTGGGGGCCACTTTTGTCCTTACACTGATCAGATATTTGAGACCTAGTCTAAAGGTAAGCCATTAATAAAAAAATTCCTGGCCAAGCTCTTTATTGCGCGTTAAAACATACACTGAAATGCATTTACCCATTGATTTCAATAGGAAAGCATGTTTGTTGTATTCCTGCACTTCTAAATACTACAATATAAGTACATGCTATTCCTTGTAGTGCTTTTGTAGCAATGCTTTCCCATTGAAATCTGTGAAAAGGTGTTTCTGGGTACTTGTCAGGCACATTTCAGTGTGCTTTAACACCTCAATGGTGCTTACTTTATGTATAATGGCCAGGCGAATGGTTTGGACACTAAAGAACTCATGATTTTCAATGTGTCTATTTACCATATAGACTCGAGTATAAGCTGACCCGAATATAAGCCGAGACCCCTAATTTTACCACAAAAAACTGGGAAAACTTATTGACTTGAGTATAAGCCGAGGGGGGGAATCCACCATTGCAGATAGTCTGGTCATGTGCATTGCAGCTTAGTAACTCCATGTGCCTCCTAGTAATAGCAGTTAACCCTGTCATGTCCCTCACATTAACCCCGTGTGCCTCACATAAGAGTTACTGATATGTGGGACATATGGAGGTAATAATTAGGTATCTTCATAATTAAGGTCCATAATTAGTACCCTCATGTGTCTCACATATTAGTAACCCTTATATGGGGCACACAGGGGTTAATATGAGGGACATGATGGGGTTAACTGTTATTAATGTGAGGCACATAGAGTTACTGAAACTAAATTAATAACCCCAAATGCCTGACATTAATAGGCAGAGTAAGGGACCTGTGTGTGCCACGTTACTGTCGCTTCCTCTCCTCCATACAACAGACATCTTCCATAAGACACAATGAATCCTGGCCACTCATCTGCAGGGTAGATGCTAAATCCTAGTGTGCTAAAGGATCTCTGATGACGTCATGACCATGCCATTGTGAAATCCTATAGCATAGAGCATTGTTCTTGCGGATCATACTGCAGGGTTTGTCCATTTGCACCATTTGAACGTACAACTCCAACTATATATTTGGAAAGTGTTTTGTTGTGAAAACCTTGACGTCAGTATAAGTAAAGCTTGATAATGGTGGCAGAAGGTTACTTTCTGTTGTTGGTAAAGTTTTGGTGTCAGGATATAATATAACTTTCCTCTTTCTGTTTGCGTTCCTAAAGGTGGCCTTGTAACCATTACCGATCTTCCACATGCGCTTCCACAGATCAGGAAAAATATATCGGTCAATGTTGCTTTGGATCACATTCCTAATGTCTGTGCCTTGTCGTGGGGAATTGACCAAGTACACTTTCCTCAAGACTATGACTTTGTCTTAGGAGCTGACATTGTATACTTGAAGGAAACGTACGACCATCTTGTACAGACGTTGCTGCATCTCTGTGGTCCTCGGACAACCATATTGTTGTCTTCAAAAATGAGAAAAGAGCATGGCGCCATGGACTTTTTCCAGAATATTCTGCCTCAGTATTTCAATGTAGAGATTGTTAAAAGAAATGCTGAAGGTGACATTAATATTTACAGAGTGACTCGCTTCCAGAATTGATCTAAAGCAGCCTTTTATCAATACTTCCATGAATAATTCCAGTCACATTCATGGGTGACAAAGTGTCAATGATGGAAATTCCTCGGTCAGTTTCAGTCTTTTTTTCATTATATTCCATTCTTTCTTTCTTATTCATAGCATAGAGCAATGGGGGGGGATGACCCCAACATGTCTGTATAGGTTCATGATAATATAACTGATTAATATCTTCATATATACAATGTAAAGCTTGGTTCACACATGCAGCTGTTCAGGGATTCTGTCCCGCATTCTGCTTGAAAAATGCGGAGAGAAAAGTACTGCAAGCAAGACTTCTCTCTGCATTTTTCGTATGGAAATGCGTCCAGCTAGTACGTAGTCTAATTTCCATGGGTAACCACTTTTTAAGCAGATTGGGTTTCCATTTTTCAGGTCCCTAAGTGGACTCGAATAATGGAAATCCCAATGCAGGTGTGAACCTAGCATAAGCAAACCTAAAGCTGATAGTCCCTAAAATAGAATATAAGAAAACCACCTCGGGCAATGCCTTAACTGCTCAAGAACGATCCAAAGGAAAACCTCCTACACAATAGATGGTTGGCCAGTCCAGTCAGCTAACAACTCATTTTTGCATAATACACGTGTAAAGAAAACGTGTAAAATCAAGACTCCCATTGACAATTACACCTGTGAAAATATGTGTAAAAAAAAACGTGTTTTTTACACATGTAAAAAATGGCATTGAAGTCAATGGGAGTCTTGTTTTTACACGTGTATTCTTTAGACATGTATTATGCAAAAATGAGCGCGCGTTTACTCTGTGTGAATGGACCCTTAGGCTGCATTCACACTGAGTTTGTTGGTCAGGAAACTGACTCAAATTCCTACTCCTAAAAACGCCTCAACATAGGACTGTATTGTGCTCAAGGTGTTTTTTGGAGGAGGAATTTGAGTCAGTTTCCTGACCAAAAATCTCTATGTGAACTCAGCCTGAAGTCACCATCTCCACCACCTCAAAAATCTCTCATTTGGCACCAATAACATTGTGGATGAATGAATAGGACCGGCTACATATGAAGTGCTCACTGCAACTAACCTGACAACAAAAGTGTCAGAAACTATATAAAGTCTACCATAGATGTTATACTGGTCATTATTGTATATTATTCCTTATTTGGGGGGGGGTTGCTAATATCAGCCCTAACTTAAGGCCCCACACAACCTGTAGTCTCTCAGCGATCTTAGACAAATGATTGCAGCTTTTCATAGGGAACTGTCAGACACTGTATGGAGGATCAATAATATCAAGAGTAATAAAGCAAAGTATATCATCTTATAATGAAGTAACATGGACATTCAGTCACATGTGCATTCTCAAAAAGCTTAATCTCTATTCACTGCAGCTTTTCTGCTCTATTTTATAAAATCTTTCTCATTTCCATTTTAAAAATTTTCATTTTTAAAGGGATTTTCAGGACATCTATAGTGATAATCAATCTATCCTTGGGAGAGGTTATCAATATTAGATCAATATTGATTCTTCTTGCAGCGCATCTATCAACTGATTGATAACAAGCTCAGTTCTGTACATGGTGCGGTGGCCATAAATGGTCTTGCAGATGCAGAAGGCTGCAGTACCATTCACAGCCACTAGATAGTGTTCAGAGCTGTCAGATGATCAATGGAGTTGCTAGGAGTTCCATCCTTACTAATCTGATAATGATTACTATCTTAAGGATAGGTTGTCAGTACTAAAGTTGCAAAGAACCCCTTTAGGCTGAGGCCCCACGATGCGGAAATGCAGCTTTTTTTGTTGCAGATTTTGTTGCGGTTTTTTGAGCCAAAGCCAAGAGTGGCTACAAAATGAATTGGAAATTTACAGGAAGCTCTTATACTTCAACCTTTTGCTCAATCATCTCCAGGCTTTGGCTGGAAAAACCGCAACAAAATCTGCAACAAAAAAAGTTGCATTTCCGCAATGTGGGGCCTCAGCCTTAAGCGGTCTTATAATTTCAGGAAATACTGGTTACTTTAAAAAAAATAAATAAAAAAAAATTGCATCTATAAAAGTAACAGAATGTTCCTATCTGCTTTTTTAAATCAATTCATCACACCTAAAGATCTCTACTTGCAGTTATTATACAAAACCCTTCTTTGGTTACTGCCTGGCTCATGTGGTGGACACGCTCCGCTCTGTACAGTTCTCAGAGTTATGTATTAGTATATCCATCCCATGACCAGGTTGTGCCACAGCCATAACTTTGTACAAATTTTGTAAAACAAATGTCAATGTTTGTATATTCAGAATTTTATCTAATAAATATATTTTTATCATTGTGTAACTGAGGTACATATGTGCTCATGTCCACAACACTATAGCGCAGATGTATCAGTGTCACAGGACCGTATAGTCGCTATTCCAAAGCACCTACACGGACTCTTTTATAAATGGCCACAAAAAAGCCAGTGGTTGAATTCCTGTGAAAGGAAATAAGTAACGAACTATACACTAATTAATTATACAATTTAAGCATTTAAAGGGATTCTATCATTAAAATTGTATTTTTTCTGCCTATCGTGTCAGAATAGCCTTAAGAAAGGCTATTCTTCTCCTACGTTTAGATGTCTTCTCCGCGGCACATGTTTGGAAGAAATGCTGGTTTTCGTCAGTATGCAAATGAATTCTCTAGCAGCACTGGGGGCGGGTCCCAGTGATCAAACAGCACTGGGGGCGTCCCCAATGCTGCGATAGAAATCTGCAGCGCCATCTTCACCTGGAACAGCCTCTCTTCGCGTCTTCTTTTGACAGGCGGGCATGCGCAGTTTGAATCCAGCGCCGGAAGAAGACACGAAGAGAGGCTGTTCCAGACGCAGGTGGAGGCAGCGCTGGAGAGTTCTCTCACAGCATTGGGGACACCCCCAGTGCTGCGAGAGAACTCATTTGCATACTGATGAAAACCGGGATTTCTACCGAACGGCGGCCCAGAAGAAGACATCTAAAGGTAGGAGAAGAATAGCCTTTCTTAAGGCTATTCCGACACGGTAGGTAGAAAAAATATTTTAATGATAGAATCCCTTTAATTTTGAAGTTGGAGTCTTTAACTCTTTTCCACCCACTTTTTCAGCCCTGGTGTCAGCTGTAGCACTGTAGTTAGATTTCCCCCATAGTCCGACCTATCAGAATTTTTAAAGTCTCCTTTGCTGGAGTCTGTGCCAAATTTCTGGAATGTTGTATGATAAATAGGGTGTGTCTTTTGTCCTTAGATTTTACTTTATTCACTTGGCCACCCACCAGTCGAGCTGATAATGCAACATTATTGTGACATAGAGAGATAAAAGGTCACAGTTGTTAAATCTGATGTTAGCTTGACAGGTTTTTGCACCTAAGTGGCGGTTGTTTTCACAGATCCTGTATAGATTACACTGTATGGAGAGATCCATAAAAACGGATACAGAGTATGACCTATATTTTGACAGTCTGATATGTTAAAGGGAGTCTATCATTCAAAAGTCACATTTTCCACTAACCCCACTTTGGAATAGCCTTTATAAGGGCAATTATAGTTGTATCTTTGTTTTTCTTATGCAGGCAGCAGTTTTTGCATAAAATTGCTTTTTCTGTTCTGCTAATGAATGTCACGGAGCACAGGGGGCGTTCCGGCCCGTGGGGCGTTCCCCCTGTGCTCTGAGCACAGCAGCATCATAACCTATAGGCTGTGTTCACACGGAGTTTTTTGTTGGTCACGAAAAATCTGCTTCAGGAAAATTCAGGCAATTTTTGAGGAGTTTTTTTTTAAGCGTTTTTCAGGCGATTCCGCCTGAAAAAAAAACAATGGAAGTCAATGGAAGGTGGAAAATCCGCCTGGTGTTTTTCAGGCGTTTTTTTTTTTTTTTTTTACCATAAATGTGCCAAAAAAACGCTAGCTAACGGTTTTTCCGCCTCCAATTGACTTGTATTGATTTCCTGAGGCGGAATCCGCCTAAAGAATGGACATGTTCATTCTTTTTTCCGCTAGCAAATTTTTTCTGCTTGTGGAGAATCTGCTAACAGAAGAAAAGATTACATAGGACTATATGGTGAGGCGTTTTTTGGTCAGGATTTTGTGGCAGATTCCTGATCAAAAAAACTCAGTGTGAACGCAGCCTTAGGGCCCGTTCACACTGGCACAGAGGGGGGCGGATTATGGCTCGGAATCCACGTCATAATCCGCCCCCTCAAAATGGTGGTGTATGGAGACCGCCGCTAGCGGAAAAAAGAAGCGAGCTGCCCTTTCTATAGGAGGATTCCGCGGCTTGGCAGCAACCTCCGGAGTTGGCCCATTCATTTAAGCCTACTCCGGAGGAAAAAGCCGCGACTGTCGGAAGCCTCGACAGTCGTTGCAGGCAGATTTTGACCCAAGAGTGACGCGGCTCCCCACATCACTCTCGGTGCCAAAATCCGCCCTTCTGCCCCCATTGTGAACGGGGCCTAAGAGTGTTCATTCCCATCATTGAAGGGGGTTTGAAGAAACCATCCAGGAGGAGGGAATGCAGCAGTGTTTTTTCCCCCACAACATGTGAATGAGATCACGTAAAGTGTTGTTCACTTTGCTGATACTGTAAATGCAGCGTCTAGCCTTTAAGGCTAAGATCCCACAACAGCAATACATCACAGTTTTTCCTGCAGAATTTTTCATATAGAGTTCTCCGAGGTTTCCTCTGCGAACTTTGTTTCAGTTATACCTATAGTGAAACCACCAGACTTTTTATAGGTATATATGACAAACTGCGGTTTTCATAATCACAGGGTGTCCACTGTGACATTTTTTTTCGCAAAGTGCCACATTTTTTTTCTACGCAATGCCATATGTGGCCCTGGCCTAAGGCCGGAAACACCGCAGGAAAAATCGCGGCGTTATACAGTAACAGTAAAGTGGATGGGATTCATGCGAATCCCATGCCCACTTTGCGTTAAAATCTGCAGCACAGACACGCTGCGATTTCCAAAAACGTTGTGGTTTTTTAAATCACAGCATGATAATTATATCTACGGAAACGCCAGTGGCTTTCCCATAGATGTAATGGCAACAGAAAGTCCGCGGAGAAAAACTCTGTGAACTTTCTGTTCAATGCGCTTCGGGAAGAACTGCGATACGTTCCCGCAGCACTTTGGCACAGCGTTTCCGGCCCGTCAGGCCTTAGCCTACAGGCTTCTCACTGCGGAAAAGCTGCTTTTTTTTCTTTTTTCCCTGTTGCAGATTTTGCTGTGGGTTTTTTTGAGTTTTTTTTTTTGAGACAAACTGAGGACTGACTATAAAATGTGAAATACAAAGGGAACACTTATACTTATGCTCAATCCACACCTGACTTTAGCTAAAATAAAAAAAAACGCAGCAAAATCTGCAAAAAAAAAAATAAAAAGCAGCTTTTCCACAGTGAAGTCATAACCTTGGGCTAATTTCACATTGCGGAAACGCAGCGAACAAAAATGCTGTACCAACAAGGTGAACTCCATCCACATATTGCAGAAATAAACCTTGTGGAAAAGTTGTGTTTTGAGAAACATAAGACTGGCGTAATCTTTATTATCATGCCAATTTTACCTGCGGAAATGTATTTTCCCAATAGATCTAGTTAAGTTAGAAAAACATAATGCGTTTCCGCCATACCTGGGGCCTTAGTGTAAGGTTAGGGAGGGGTCCTCTTATAGGATGGAACTAGCTCTCCCACAGGGACTCATCTCTAGTCCTTTACCAGACCTGACCACAAGGGGCAGTTGCCTCCTAACCTGAATAGCAAGTAGCTCACTTCATGAGGCTGCTGACTAGTCTCTGCCATTCTTCTACTGAAATGAGTTAGGGACTCAATGTAACTTGGCAGTCCCTGTCACATATCGCATCTATCGCAGCGCTTGTATCTTCATTAAAATGGCCGCTGAGATAATCCGCACAGCACGGAGGCTTCCTCTAGTGTTTGAACGCTAGATGGCGTGACGTCATCTCTCTGCGCCCTGTCATTCAATGTGGAGAAGTATGGCTTCGCTGTCAGGATTCCTGCGCTCCAAGGTTAGATGTGTGTGTGAGTGGTCGGTGTGGAGGCTCCGGCAGTAACCCTCTCCTGACCACAGCCGCCATGTTATATTGTTATTTGTATGGGGAGGCTGAGTCAGTGTATTCTGTGTGATAGTGTTCATTTTATTTTCCCTGTCAGTGTCTCAGAATGTGCAGGAATAAAAGTCTGATGACATCATCAGGAGGTCCTATATGTGGGACTAGAACTAATGGCTGCTGAGTTTCTGCTGACTCCTGCAAGAGGGAAGTTATCACTGAAGTTTCACATGCAGCAGATCCTGGCACAGGAAATTCTGTGGCCGTCCCATTCATATGAGTGAGAGCTGCAGGAATAACTCTATTCACATGAATGGAACTTACCCTTCGATCAGTGCTGGCAATGTATCATTATTGGGCGTCACTTTTGGAACTTGCTTCATCTTGATTGATGAAGATCAATGGGTTGATGAGTAAGGGGGTGTTCACACTACCGCCGCTGTCCGCCCAGGGGTTTCCGTCCTAAAACTCGGAGAAACTGGCCAGGGGACAGCTTGCCGGCAGTCAGTTTTAAGACCCATTCATTTGAATGGGTTTTTAAAGCAAACCACCGGTGTCTGTATGCAGCCTCTCCACCGCTGGACATGCAGGACTTTCTGTCTGTGCAAAAAAAAAAAAATGGTTTCCAGGCGGGGAGGCCGCATACGGACACCGGCGGTTAGCTTTAAAAACCCATTCAAATGAATTGGTTTTAAAGGGATTCTACCATTAACTTTTTTTTTTTTTGTAGATAAGACGTCGGAATAGCCTTTAGAAAGGCTATTCGTCTCTTACCTTTAGACGTGGTCTCCACTGCGCTGTTCCTTAGAAATACCGTTCTTGACCGATATGCAAATGAGTTCTCTCGCAGCGATGTGGGCGGGCCCCAGCGGTCAAACAGCGATGAGGACGTCTCCAAGCGCCGCCTCCTTCTTTGTCTGCGGCATCATGTTCAATGTCTTCTTCCGGCACTGGCTTGTAACCTAACCTAGCAGAGCAGACTCCACAGGCCACGGGAAAATGGCCGCTAACAATACTGTGCAAGCGGCCATTTTCCTGTGCGTCTGCGTAGTCTGCTCTGCTCTGCTAGAAGTTACGAGCCTGCGCCAGAAGACATTGAAGATGACGTGGCAAACGAAGGAGGCGGCACTTGAAGACACTTCTCTGGCAGCGGTGGGGACGCCCTCATTGCTGTTTGAGCGCTGGGGCCAGCCCCCCATCGCTGCAGAAGAACTCATTTGCATACTGGTAAAAAAAAAACTGTATTTCTAAGGAACGGTGCGGCGGAGACCACGTCTAAAGGTAAGAGACGAATAGCCTTTCTAAAGGCTTTTCCAACGTCTTATCCACACAAAAAAATGTTTTAATGGTAGAATCTCTTTAAAGTTGACTGCTGGCAAGCCGTCCCCTGGCCAGTTTCTTCGGGGTTTAGGATGGAAACCCATGGGCCGACAGCGGGGGTAGTGTGAACGCCCCCAAGGCCGGGGCCCCACGGACCGGAAATGCCGCAATTTGCCTGCAGCGGAGACGCTGCGGGAAAAATCGTGGCGTTGTACAGTGCACTCAAAGTGGATGGGATTCATGCCATCCCCACTTTGCGGAAAAGATCGTAGCGCGGACACGCTGCGATTTGCAAAGCCATTGCGGCTTTGCAAAGCGCAGCATGTCGATTATATGTACGGAAATGCCGGCGGCTTTCCCGTAGATATAATTTTAAGAGAAAGTCCGCAGAGAAAAACAATGCGTTTTCGCAGCGGTTCTTCCCGCAGCGCTTTATCACTGCATTTACGGCCCATGGGCCTTAGCCTAACATTGTTTCTTCATGCTTGATCACGTCCTCTGGCCCTCCACTCATTATACTCTGGAATCTGACATTTTCGGTCTAAACAAAACTGCAGGCAATAGTCATGAATACTGCAATAACTAACATGCCCAAAATCCTGAAGCTTAATAGAACTCTATTGGGAGGCTTTTTTTGGAGGCCGATTTTGAGGAGGATTCCGCCTCAAAATCCTGACCAAAAAACTCAGTGTGAACTCAGCCTAAGGGTTCTCTGTTCTGGGACCCCCCACCAATGAGACAGTTATATGCTATCCAGTGGAATCAAGCCAATTCCATCCTAACTGAGCCATCTCCATCCAATGTGCTTGTCACACTAATGGTTGAATAGTCTTACTGTAGATACTGCAGCAACATGTGCATTATGTAAGTAGTCTATTCTGACCAGCTGCTTGCGTTTAATTTTGCTTTGCTGATTTTATTTTTTTTTTTACTTCTAATATAGATAAGAGACACTTCATGTCTGCTCAACATACCTTAAGCTTAGAAACAATAGATGGCATTACAGAATTTCTATCTATTGATTGAGCCTATTGATTTGATTTATTGATTATTGTGTATTTGGCAGCTGTTCTCCTGGCAACAGACCGGACTATTTCACTCTGGTTTCCGGTTACTAGCGGCAGACAAGGAACTTTTAGTTAAACTCAGAAAGAAAACGGGCTACTCATTTATCAACTGTAAGAAGGCACTGGAAAAATTCAGCAATGATGCAAAACAGGTAAGAAATAAAGGCTCTCAACCTACTGTTAGCCTGGTCAGCTGTAAATGGTATCACTCTGTAGGCTTTGGTTCCCATTATCTTCCCACTTGTAAAAATAAACCTTGCCACTAGTCACAGTAGTGCCATCGCAGCATCTGGTGCTAAAAAAGATTCCCCCACTTTTCTGTTCACTTCCAGTACAGCAAGATCTTCTCCCATCATGTCAGTATTGCAAGACTCCAGGAAGACTTCACAACTAGAATTCCTACAGGCATTATATAGTGAATATTACGTATATATATTTTTTTTGTGATTTACATATTGATGATCTTTCCTTATGATTGGTCATTGGCATCAAATCAGTGGGGGTACAGTACCCAGCACCCCCTTGATCATCTGACGGGACTGTGCTAGTTGAGTGAACACTGTGGCCACAGATACCAAGTACTAATCCCTATGGTGGGACTATTAAAGGATTATCTTATCTTACCACACCATACATTGAATAGGGACTACATTTGAATGGAACTAAGGTGCCAACAGGCTACATGACATCACTGGCCTGTGAATCTGAAGCGTCACTCACCTAAGCACGACTATAACGTAAGCTAATCTGTGGAGCCCCTGGCTAGCTGACCTCCACGAATCAGACCTTGGTGACCTAAAGATATGTTAGCAGTAAGTACCATATGGGAAAACCCCTTTTAGTGAAAAATGTCTACATTTTCTCTGGTGATTATGTTGGGTAGGTAGTACAGATAAATCAAAATATAGGTGACGTGTACAGTTTTTTTGTCTATACTGTGAGTCTTATTTTTCCTGGACTATGGGTTGTTTGCCACCATCTCCTGTTAATTCTTCTTTAAAAGGCAGAGACGTGGCTCCATGAACAAGCACAAAAGGAAGGATGGAACAAAGCTACCAAGTTACAAGGAAGGAAGACGACAGAGGGCCTTGTCGGTCTACTGCAGGAAGGCAACACAGCAGTAATGGTGGAAGTGAGTAAATGAAGTATCTGTGCGTGAGACTTACTATATTATTTTGTGCACCATAATATATATATATAAATTTATAATATTCTGGCAGCTCTAGGTCACCATACATATCTTATAACATAGCCCATATACAACCTATAGTTGTATATTATTATTATTGTTTATTTATATAGCACCATTAAAGGGGTTGTCCCATCACAAGGATCCTATCTATACTGCTTGTTAATGTGGATGTAAGACTTTTCCTAAATACACTGCTTCAGCAAAACTGCTTTGTTTGTCCACTATCTTACTTTATTTAATTTTTTGTGGCCACAGCCCTGACCTAGCTGCTCCTGAGTCAAGTGATGTATCTGCTGCTCTCAGGGGGGAGGGAGGAGGGGCTAAGTGCAGGGAGCCAGCCTGTGTATCTAGCTATTCCTGTGTCTACACCACGTGACCTAGCTTCCTGCTATCAGATAGAGGAGAGGAGCTGCTTTCATTTCTTCTGTTCTCCCAGTTATCAGGCTAGCTAATACAATTGTGTTCATTATGGCAGAGACAGGCAGTCTCTGTGTGTAACACAGAATGGAGTTGCTGCTGCCTGTACTTCATAGTTCAATGTGGGTGGGCGGAGCTACACACGAATTTGGGGGCGGAGCTAAACGGCAGGTTGCCTGTGAAACCCCGCCCATCAAATGATGCAAGAAACCAGGAAGAAAGAAGATTTTACAGCAGTAAAGACTGATGAGTATGTGAGGTGGGAATACCCCTTTAATTCCATGGTGCTTTACATTTGGGGGTTACATACAGTACACAGGTAGATATAATACTAACAGTGACCGACTGGCACAGTGGGGTAGAGGGCCCTGCCCGCGAGGGCTTACAATCTATGGGGGAAGGGGGTAGAGACAGAAGGAGAGGGGGAGACTGTACAGATGGTGGTGCGGTGATAGTGTTATTGGAGGTTGTAGGCCTTCCTGAATAGGTGAGTCTTCAGGGCCTTCTTGAATCCTGTGACTGTGGGGGTCAGTCTTATGTGTCGTGGTAAGGAGTTCCAGAGTATGGGGGATGCACGGGAGAAATCTTGGAGGCGGTTGTGTGAGGAGCGGATGAGAGCAGAGCGGAGTAGGAGGTCATTGGAGGATCTGAGGTTACGTGTGGGCAGGTAGCAGGAGATGAGGTCAGAGATATATGGAGGGGACAGGTTGTGGATGGCTTTGTATGTTAGCGTTAGTAGCTTGAACTCAATTCACTGGGCTATGGGTAACCAGTGGAGGGACTGGCAGAGGGGAGCAGCCGATGAAGATCGGGGGGGTGAGGTGGATTAAACGAACAGCACAGTTTAAGCTGGACTGGAGGGGGGGGCGAGGGTGTTAGCTGGGAGTCCATGGAGAAGGGTGTTGCAGTAGTCTAGGCGGGAGATTATGAGGGCCTGGACGAGCATCTTAGTGGTTTCATGGGTGAGGAAGGAGCGGATTCGATGGATGTTCTTGAGATGGAGGCGGCAGGAAGTGTTGAGGGTTTAAACGTGTGACTTGAAGGATAGGTCGGAGTCCAGGGTAACACCAAGGCATCGGGCCTGTGGGACAGGGGTAATTGTGGTTCCGTTAACTTTGATAGATTGGTCAGGTGGAGGGGCCATACAGGGTGGGGTGAAGATGATGAACTCTGTTTTCTCCATGTTGAGTTTGAGAAAGCGGGAGGAGAGGAAGGAGGCTACAGCTGCTAAACAATATGGAACTCTGTCAGCAGGGAGGTAATGTCTGGTCCAGAGATGTAGATTTGGGTGTCATTGGCATAGCAATTGTATTGAAAACCATGAGATTCTATGAGTTGGCCCAGGCCAGGGGTGTAGATGGAGAACAGGAGGTGTCCTAGGACGGAGCCCTGGGGGACACCTACAGAGAGAGGGCGAGGTGAGGAGGTGGTGTGTGAGTGGGAGACGCTGAATGTGCGGTCAGTGAGGTATGAGGAGATCCAGGAATGGGCCAGGTCTGAGATACCAAGGGATGAGAGAATTTCTAACAGGAGGGAGTGGTCGACTGTATCAAAGGCAGAGGAGCTGTTCAAGAAGGAGGAGGAGGACAGAGTAATGGCGCTTGGCTTTGGCAGTTAGAAGGTCATAAGTGACTTTTGTTAGGGCAGTTTCAGTGGAGTGACAGGGTCTGAAGCCTGACTGTAGTCTGACAAAGAGCAGGTTGGATGAGAGATAGGAGGAGAGTTCGGAGTGGACGTGCTGCTCAAGTAGTTTTGATGGGACGATAGTTGGCTGGAGAGGATGGGTTGAGGGACGGCTTCTTAAGTGTAGGTGTGACTGTGGCGTGTTTGAAGGCAGAGGGGTATACAGCTTCAGTATTACCATGAAGGAAACTTATGCTTCCCCCACCATGTTGGTTAAAGCTCTCTTTAAATTCTTCAAGTAAATGCATGTAACTGTACACTTATTTTGCTGAAGCAGTGCTGAAAATACAGAGTCTTCTAGTGAATGGCATAGATGCAGGTTTCATGCCAGTAATAAATATGTATAGCCGCCACCAGCATGGGAGGTAACGCTAGGTTCCCAGAGGCAGACTGCTAAAACAATGGTTACACATTGACTATAATGGGGTCTGTGGTTTTAAACTGAAACCGATGGAGCGATGATATAAACATAGCCTAACTTTGATCTTGGGCCGTTTAACCGCTTAGATGCTGAGTTAAAAAGCGAGGTATTTAGATGTTTAGAGTCGGGGGCTCCCTTTGACACCCCATAATGAGCTGATTAGTTGCTGTGACTGCTGCCTTTGGTATTTCCACTACTGACAGGTAAAAATACATTGGTATACTAAGTACATCGGCCCCATGTTGGAAAAGATACTTATTTGTTGCAGATTGTGGTGAAGTCTTTTTGAGCCACAGCCAATCGTGGCGTGAGCAGAAAGGAGAAGTATAAGAGCATTTCCACCATTTATGTCATTTGGCTTTTTTTTGTCTCAAATTTTGCATTGATTTTTTAAGCCAAAGCCAAGAGTGGATTGAGCAGAAGGAAGAAGTATAAGAGTTTCAGTTATATTTTCCATTACTTTTGTAGCCACTACTGACTTTGATTTAAAAAAAAAAATAAAAACCACAACAAAATCTGCAACCAAAAAAAACTACTTTTCTGCACGTGGCATAAATGCCGTGGTTTGGCCACAGTCCCTGCAAAATGGATGGGATTCTAGAGATTCCCATCCAGACATTGTGAAAAAATATGCACAACAGATATCCTGCGATTTCCAAAACCGAAGCAGAAAGTCCTCTCAGGAAACCTATGCAGACGTTCTGTGAAAAGTGCTGTGGGAAAAACCGGGATGCATTGCCGCCTCTTGTTTTCTCCTCAACGCTTCTTAAGGCTAGGGCCTGACATAGTGGGCCGCAGCAAAATTGTGTTGTTTTTTTGTTTGTCCCACCCTAAACTGGTCCTGTAGTGAGCCGCATCAAGTAATAACCTTTCTTATGGTGCCCCTCACTAAACTTTCTCTTCCTGAAAAGTCAAGTTAGGAAAGGTCCCTTACGTGATGGTGCACATGCTGGGACTACGGTAGTTTAAGGTGAAATAAAACTTTACAGGTTTCTTTTAAACATTCAAGCTTATGAAAGTGTTAAAGTCTGACACGTCCATTGTACGACTAACTGAGACATCAAAATCTGTTTTCTAGGTGAATTGTGAGACAGACTTTGTGGCCAGAAATGTGAAGTTTCAGCAGTTAGTTCAGCAGGCAGCACTTTGTACTCTGAAGCAATGCCGGAGTGGGGGGCAGCAGCAGGCGTCTTATTCAAAGGTAATCGTTACACAACATGAATGTACACATGGCAACACAATTTCTTAAAGGATTGTTAGAACTTTATCTTTACGATCAACTTACATGTTATTGCTTGTCAAAAGCATTTAGCCAGATCTTTGTTAGAAGCTTATCTGCTGAAAACATCTGAACTGGACACCGAGGTAGTGACTGAGGGAACTGACGGTCCTATATAACCAGTTTCTTACCAGCTGTAGTGACATGTGTTCAGAATTCTTCATTTCCTGGCACACTTGTATGTTTTGTAAAACCCTTTCATGGAATTTTTCTGTTTTAGTTTTATTAGAGGTACTGTGTAGTAAAACTAAATATTTTCTTAGTTTTATGGTGTACAAGGGATGACAAAAAGTTGCATATGCCAGGGTTTTGTGCAGGAATTGCAACATTTTGCCTTGTGCTTTGCTCACCACTTTTGTAAGCAGTTGTTTGTGGAGAACAAAATGGGTAAGGGTGGAGACTCTGTGGCCTGACAGATTTATTATTACCTGCACCAGAAATCTGACCTGATGTAAATTTTAATTCTGCACAGGATCTATGGGTCTATCTATCTGGTGTATCTACACACACACATATATGTATATAATATTAGGACTGGACGATTGTGACATAAATCAAAATCATGATTAACTGAACATTTTATTACAATTAATGAACAATTATTTTAGGGCACTCCCTTTTTACATACCACTCCCTGTATTTTTATGCCATGCCGTACCCCTGAATTTTGGTTTCGGTCATTCACATATCAGCGATTCTTTAGCAGATGGCATGAATGAAAAATAATTTAATCTATGTGAGCTGGTTCGCAATAATTCATTGAGATTACTTTTTTTTTTTTTACATTGTAGTTTTCCATTGTAATTGTGGTATCGGTAGGAGTCACAGTTGCACAGGAAAATAGCTGCTTATGGTGACAAGCCAATGGTAGAGCTGTTATGGGTCTGCTAAACAGATCTGTCATGCCAAGTGGTATCAGACAATTATATGGTTGCCAAGTCCAATAGAGACAGCGACATGTCTTAGATTGCAGGAGCTTTAAAGGGGCTCTATCATTGGGAAACATCATTTTTAGCTAAGCACATATTTGCATAGGCTTTAGAAAGGCTATTCCACACGTACATTTTGTATGTAAATTGCCTCAGTAGTTTTTGAATAAGTCAGTTTTTATTCATATGCTAATTAGCTTTCTGCGTCCACCAGAAGTGTCTGTGATCACAGTCTGCTATTCTGTATGTGTATGAGAGCAGGGAGATGAGTCATCAGCACAGCAGCCTCTGCTGTACATACACATAGAGCAGACAGTGCAGAGACACTTCCAGGTGCACGGAGAAGGCTAATTAGCATATGAATAAAAATGGACTTATTCAAAAACTACTGAGGCAATTTACATACAAAAGGTAGGTGTAAAGGTAGGTGTATTTACTTGGGGTGTCTTGGAGAGTCTTGTGTCCACACACTCTGCATAAGACTGATTTAACTAGAGCTTTTGGGCAGCTAATATTAATAGTAGCACAAGAGTTTCACCTCTGCTTACATGGATTCACACTATGTTTCAACATGCACTGGGTTGGTGGTACCAAAATTCAACTATTATCACAAAGGGTACCCCTTACTTGATGGCTAAAACCTAACTTTTATTAAATAATTTGCTAAAATTCATTCTTAATATTCCCACTACCCAAACACATACACACCCAGGACCCTATATTCCACCTGGTCCCTATAAGTGAAAATAACTTAGGAGGGGGTTGGTTCCTGTCAGTTCAAGGGTTTAGAATCCAGTTGGTGGTTTCACTGGATTATTTGTGTATGTTTCAACATTTAAGGGTTTCCTGCCTGGTGAGGAGATCTTGCAAATGAAGACGGATGAATTGACTCTGAAAGATGTTCTTGCAATGACAATTGGTATGTATAATAGACATTTAGATCATATGCACATGGGCAGTGTGTTACACCTATGAAAAGCACCAATGCACACCTTGTGACAACTCTATTAATATCTGTTTTTTATTAAAAAATCTTTTGATAATGGATGTCCACTTGAATAATCCTGAAACATTGCAGTTTATTACACTCGACCTCTGGAGTACACAGAATAAGCTGACCTTTCCTGTTTTCTGCAGCTCACTTGTCGGCCACTGCTGTGTAGACAGACACTGATCTATTATACTGCTTAAGGGTTTATATGCCATCACTTCTGGAGAATATAATCGTCTATTACTTAAAACATCATTTTTTTTCAACCAACTTGCATTCAGTAAATATAACTAAAATTAAATACACAAATCCCTTTAAAAATTTGGATACCCTTTTTTTCTGACTAACATGTAGGAATAGCCTTAACAAAGGCTATTCTTATCTAGTTTTAGATGTCTTCTCCGTGCCACCGTTCGGTAGAAATCCGGGTTTCCTTCAGTATGCAAATGAGTTCTCTCACAGCACTGGGGGCGTCCCCAATGCAGCAACACCCCTATATTCTTCTGGAACGGCCTCTCCCTGTGTCGTCTTCCGTCCTGGGTTTCAATCTTCTAGGCATGCGCAGTCGGCTCTGTCATCGGGCCGTGGACAGAGCCAACTGCGCATGCCCACGGCCACAAGAAAATGGCCGCTTACACCAGCTTACTGTGTAAGCGACCATTTTCTTGTGGACATGGGCATGTGCAGTTGGCTCTGCCCAGTGGCAAAGCCGACTGTGCATGCCTAAAAGATTGAAAGCCAGGACTAAAAAAGACATGGGGAGAGGCAGTTCCAGAAGAAGATGGAGGCGTCGCTGGAGATTTCTCTTGCAGCATTGGCGACGCCCCCAGTACTGCAAGAGAACTCATTTGCATACCGAAGAAAACCCGGACTTCTACCAAACGGCGGGTGGAGAAGACATCTAAAGCTAGGAGAAGAATAGCCTTTCTTAAGGCTATTCCTAAGTGTTAGTCAGAAAAAAGGGTAACCAATGATAGGATCCCTTTAAAGAGCTCATATTTTAAAGGGCTTAGGTCAGTATGTAAGTGAGATATAATATAGGTGATCAGTATTTATTCTCTCTTTCATAATCTCAGACACAGCACAGGGGTCTGGTTTAGTAGTAACTAGTGAATACTGAGAACACTTACAGAAGAGCTTATAAAATACACTGCTAGTGCAAAATACTTTTATGGCTCATTAAAGGAGTTCTGCCATTGCTTCATGATTGGGCAGCGTCTGACCTTTGGGACCCCTTAAATCCTGAATCAGCACCATGGCCCCTTCAATCTTTTACTGCACAGCAGGCCCAAGAAAGCCACTGTAGAGTGAAGCGGCAGCACATTTATCCTCCTGAACTGACACTCATTGCTAGGCCAGAATTCGCATCATTTCAATACGTTTCTTGTCTCCTCTGCGTAAGCTGGCCATTGATAGAAGAGTTATTAATATAAATGATATTGTAGTTAGTGGCATTACTTATTGTTATTGTACAGTTCATCATGTCAGTTTATTTTTCCTCTGTCTTTAGGAGAGCTGCAGTTGTGTAACTCCAGAAATATTGCAGTAATCTATTAACCCCTTTCCACCGATGGCATATTTCGATTTTCGTTTTTGACTCCCCTCCTTCTAAACCCCATAACTTTTTTATTTCTCCGCTCCCAGAGCCATATGAGGTCTTAATCTTTGCGGGACAAATTGTTCTTCATGATGCCATCATTAATTATTCTGTATAATGTACTGGAAAGGTGGAAAAAAATTCAGAATGGGGGGGATTTGAAGAAAAAATGCAATTCTGCGACTCTTACAAGCTTTGGTATAAAACAGTAGACACCCGGCGGCTAGCAGGGCGGCTGCCATAGTTAAACACCCGGCACGTGCTGTACTACTACGGCAGATGTCAGGAAGGGGTTAAACAGGACCTTTCATGGTTTGGGGCACAGGCAGTTCTATATACTGCTGGAAAGCCGATGAGCAAGCAGGAGCACAAGCTCACACAGTACAGCGTTATAGGCGCTGCTGTGGAGAAAGACGTTCTTGACAGACTGTCAGGAACGCCCTAATGACTGTGAAGAGCTCATTACCCGGGGCACAGAACGGGAAAGCCGATAGTGCACTGAATTCACACTGTCAGCTTTCCAGAAGTGTATGGAACTGTCTGTGCCCAAACCATGACGGTCCTCTTTAAAGAATACTTGTTATGTTTTGAATAAATCTTTAGTGAGGTTGTATCAAGCATATAATGTATCTCCAAACTGGTGATGTTAGTGGGATCTGGCTGTTGGAATCCCCGTTGGGGGTCTTGTGTCACCCTCTACCCAAGTATACCCCCACAATACTGCTCCATTCGTATCGGAACTGCTGGAGAGAAGCCAAGTGTAATTTTTGGCTATCTTTGGCCAGACCAGAGAACAGGTCACCACTCCATTCACACAGGACCCAACATTCTTCTGATTTACTTGGATCTCCACTGATCAGGAGCTTATTGCTTATACTATAGATAGGTCATAGGTTTAAAACTTGATACATCCCCTTTAAATCTAAGGCTAGCTTTGCTTACAGTTTGGGAAGAGATTCACCATTTATTCATTTGTTAGTTTTTTTTTTATCCCTGTAAAGTCTTGCTGGATATGGCGATTGTTACTGTAGTATGCAGCTCAATACTATTATGATAGAATTTCTGGTATTGTCCACTGCTAGGTGCATGTGTTTTGGTATCGCTTATAATGTCTGCTTTATTGTTTTTCACCTTTTATTGCTTATATTTATGTATTTTGTTTTCAAGGAAAACTTGGAGAAAACATGTTAATGAAAAGGGCTGCTTGGGTCATGACCTCTTCTGACATGTTTATCGGGTCATACATGCATGGCGCTTTACAGGCAGATCTGCCATCCTCGGCAAACATTTCATTTGGCAAGTATGGGTCATTGGTCGTGTGTAGAAGGACTGATGAGAATTCTACTAGCAACATTACTGAACTTGGTCGTAGACTGGGCCAACATGTAGTAGGTATGAATCCCTTGTCTGTGGGAACTATAGAAGATGAATCTGAAGGAGATGCAGAAACCAGAATGTTGGCCCAACCTTTCCTGCTGGAACCCAGCCTGACTGTAGGACAATACCTCCAGCCACATGGAGTACAAGTGTTGGATTTTGTGCGTTTTGAATGTGGAGAGGAAACACAGTCTTCAGAAGGCGGCCGGCTTTAATGAGGCGTACAAAACCATTCCAGCCTTAGTGTTTTCACCTATGTAATATACATGTACAAGTGAAATAAACATTACATTTACAATAGAAGTATCACAGCCTTGTTTCTTGTATGACAATGTTTGGTATATTCTAAGTATGCATTATGGAGTTTGTGGAATATAAGCGTATGTATAATATACGTGGTGCATTGTGGAGTATGTGGAATATAAGTGTATGTACCGTATATTATAAGAGGTGCATTGTGGAGTTTTTGTTGCTGTGATGTTTAAAAACACAAAAATCTTTGGAAGCCTTAGTTTATAGGATGTGACCTCAGAGCTTTTAAAAGAACAGATACCAGGGCCATCATTCTCACCATCAACTTGTATTACATAATATTAGAAATGAACAGACAGATAAACAAAACACCCCCTCCCCTTTCCCAGTACCCAGCAACTACTGCACCCAGAAACTCCGACCATTTTAATTTTTGAAATTTTCCACTAGCTGCTGCATTTCCCCCCTAGGCTTATACTCGAGTCAATAAGTTTTCCCAGTTTTTTGTGGTAAAATTAGGGGCCTCGGCTTATATTCGTGTGGGCTTATACTTGAGTATATACCGTAAATAATAGTACGCACTTTCTTGGGGAGGATGGTACTCACTACTTCTGACCCAAGTGGCACTTCCATAATATAATTATTTGGTATGACTGGGTAGACATTGAACATCTGATACCAACCATATTGACCCATAGGCCAACTACCATATAAGAACAAAAAATCGGTATAAAAAGTATAAATTTATTGAAAAACATAAATAACAATAAATATGGATTCAGAGGCAATTTGTGCAACCAACAATGGATGCAATGAAATACATACTAGCAGGTTTCCATAAAGAATGCACTTTATAATTAGTCAATGCAATACTGAATGACAAAAACAAGAGTACTCCATAGAGTGGGTATCATTCACTGTGTTCAAATAGGTATATGAAAGGATCATAGATCACTAGCAATTGCTGAAAGCTAACACATTAACCCACAATATTGCAGACATGAGAGAAAGCATTTGAGATACATTTACATTACCTGTATGTATAACATGCATTAGTACGCGCCCCGACGCGCGTTTCACCACATAAGTGGCTTCGTCAGGGGGAAAAGCCACTTATGTGGTGAAACGCGCGTCGGGGCGCGTACTAATGCATGTTATACATACAGGTAATGTAAATGTATCTCAAATGCTTTCTCTCATGTCTGCAATATTGTGGGTTAATGTGTTAGCTTTCAGCAATTGCTAGTGATCTATGATCCTTTCATATACCTATTTGAACACAGTGAATGATACCCACTCTATGGAGTACTCTTGTTTTTGTCATTCAGTATTGCATTGACTAATTATAAAGTGCATTCTTTATGGAAACCTGCTAGTATGTATTTCATTGCATCCATTGTTGGTTGCACAAATTGCCTCTGAATCCATATTTATTGTTATTTATGTTTTTCAATAAATTTATACTTTTTATACCGATTTTTTGTTCTTATATGGTAGTTGGCCTATGGGTCAATATGGTTGGTTTCTGTTAAACACTACCTAGATTTGCCCTATATATTTTTTGTTTGATACTAATTGAACATCTGATTATTTCTTCCATGATGCATTTATACATGAGCCAATAGATTTCCAGAGTGAAAGCCGTACTTTGCAGCACACAGGCCTTCTCTGATCCCCATTAAAGGGATTCTATCATTAGAATCCTGTTTTAAGCTAAACCCATGTCGGAATAGCCTTAAGATAGGCTATTCTTCCCCTACGCTTAGAAATCACTCCTAAGGGCCCATGCACACAATGCAATGCAGCGTTGATTCTGACACGGAAACTTGTCAGAATCAAGCGCTGCAAAACAGAATCCCATTGACTTCAATGGGTTCCGTCTTACGCACCCTACACATTGAAATCAATGGGAGGCTTTTTAACCCATTGTTTTCAATGTGTTACACGTGGTAAACGGAACCTATTGAAGTCAATGGGATTCTGTTTTGAAGCGCTGATTCTGACGCGACTTTATGGGCCCTAACACTGCTAAAGGTATATGGGTGTACTTATTAACCCATTACTAGCGCTAACAGACCTTTCTTAAAAAAAAATTAAAAAAAAAAGATTTTCTGCCTGGAAAACCCCTTTAGGCTGAGGCCCCACGGAAACGCAGCTTTTTTGTTGTTGCAGATTTTGCTGCGTTTTTTTTTTAGCCAAAGTCAAGTATGGATACAAAAGGAATGGGAAATATATAGGAAACTCTGATACTTCTCCCTTTTGCTCAATCCACTCCTGACTTTGGCTCAAAGAGAACCGCAGCAAAATCTGCAACAAAAAAAGCTGCGTTTCCGCCACGTGGAGCCTTAACTTTTAAGCTCAGCAGTCTGTAATTATGTGTTGAAGACCTAGAGCCCTTTGTATTATAGGCACCACATTAGCCTTGTGCTGGTCCCTTGGACTGCACCAGTCACTGGAGATCCCAAAAACTTAAGAGTAGGGGTACAGCAATGACTGGACTGTGCTCTTTAAGTACTCATGGGTGTAATCCATCTGAACCGCCAGCCTTGCTGATGTTTATTTTGTTTAGCTTTACAATATACATGAAATATATACTATACTTGTATACAAGCTCGAGAGATAAAGAAGTGTGATGTTTCTTGAATAGTTTTCAGATTATACTTTCATTGAAAATACATTTCACTAGAATTTCTTGCATACATTCAGAATTTTATTCCAAATATTGCCAGAAAATTAACAAAAAAAAAGCACTTATTTTTTTGCACCAACTGAATAGGTAAATAGGCTTTTCTGTTCATGGCACCTTAATAAAAAAAAAAACCACATGAAATCACCACCGCGAGTACCTTTATCCATGTATATTATGTATAATAAGGCAGAAGGGAATGCCTTTACTGGACGTTTGACACAAGTAATACTCCCAGAGCAAAGCATGCTGGGAATAGGAGAGGAGCTTGTCCAGTAGCATCTCAGGAATCATACAATATACTTTAATGTAACTTACACGTCATTTCTAACACAACTAGGACTTAAGAGAGGTAAATAGAGGGTGCAGCTTCATAATATGATCTTGCGCATTATATTAGTCTGACACCACATTCTCCATCTAGTGCCTAATGTGTTGTGCTTTAAGCGTACAGATGATCTTTGGTAATTTCCATGACGTCAGGCTTGTGTAGTATGGTTGGAGGTTTAGAACAGTCCAAGCTGCTTTTTTATATTCAATTGTTTCCATGAAGGTAAGGCAGAAAATTCTCCTCTGGTCATTCCAAAAGTGGCAATAAAATCCCGGTCAGAGAGGTAGGACTGTGATGGAAGCAGAAATGAACATGTCAGTCCTAATATTATAGTAATAAAAGCATCTCCAGTAGGACAGAGGGGGATCAGCTTGATGGGGTCTTAACTGGTGGAGGATACTCAAGTTACAGACAAAAAGGATAGTCTGGAGCAGTGGCGTAACTAGGAACAGCGGGGCCCCGTGGCAAACTTTTGACATGCCCCCCTTCCCCGACCGGCTGACGGCCACTGAAGATCATGACTGAATCCCCCCTCCCTACATTTCTGCGCTCTCTATTATGACCCATAGTGGCTCCTGCACACAGTATTATGCCCCATAGTGGCCCCTACACTCAGTATTATGCCCCATAGTGGCCCCTGTACCCTGGGGGGGGGGGAGAGATATAGTAATATTGTACACAAGCTGAGTGTAATAGTGATAGATAAGCTACATTCTGTTAAACAACAGAATTTCTTATGGTTGAAGGATTCCAAATGGTAGAATGCAGTTACCAGCGTGACCAAAAAAATAGAATATATTTTTAGCTATCGGGGCCAAAGGCGCCCGTGTGATTTTTATATCCTGGAGTCCTGCTGCACGGTTACAGATGGAAAACCTGACATTTTGCAGCCACTACCATACTATGTTACTTATTGTCCACAAAACAATTATGTGGCTCCTAAAGTTTTATACTTAAATGCCAAAGAGAACCAAATCATTTTTTATTTTTTGTTGCTGGGAGTCCTGGGCTAGTAGTTATACTGTGTACACTAAGCCTACAGGGGTACAGTAAAACACCACTTGGATGACATCCGTGTGCTGTCCATGACCCTACAAACCCATTTTTCTTGAATCCAGGCTGCAAAATGGACAGCTATAGGACCTGTCGTTAGTTTTGCCTCAGGCTTACAGCCCCATACATGAACCCATGATACAGTGTTTCCCCCAAAATAAGACAGTGTCTTATATTAAATTGTCCTAAATATAGAACCTGTCTTATTTTGGGGGCGTCTTATGACAACCGGCAGTCATGCCGGCACTTCCTTAGTGGAGCGTCAGCATGACTGCCGGCTGTAGGGAGGGGAGGGGGGAAGATATCATACTTGCCTTTCCCGTCTTCATAGTAGCACTGGTGCTGCTGTTCGTCCCGAAACTGGTGGGAGGGGCTTAGCGATCCTCACTTCACTGACACAGCAGCCAGCTGGATGCTGTACTCTGTGCGCACAGGAAAGCCGGCTGCTGCCTCTTCTGTATGTCGGCTGCTGCCTCTGCCTCTGGGATGAGCTGGGAGAGCTCATCCTACAGCAGCAGGGACAGTGGACACAACAGCAGAGGCAGCAGCCGGATTTCCTGTGCACATCGCACAGTGTTCAGTCGGCTGCAAAGATTTTTGGGCATGCCTTATTTCTGGGGGGTGCCTCATATTAGGTAATTCAACAGAACCCCCCCCCCCTCGCATGCCTTACTTTCGGGGGGTGTCCTTCTTGCGGGGAAACACAGTAATAAATGGGCATGTATATGGGACTACTAGAGTATAACGGATTGGTGTGCTTGCCAGGAAATACACAGCTAACATACTAATAAAAGCAAACGTTCATTAAACCTTTCTCACAATTTAATTTCTTGTATGAGGTTTCTCACCTCCTTCTTGGTGGGATCTACCCCCTCCGGTAGCTCATGTTTCTGCTTTCCTTTTAAGGCTTCAAGTGGGAAGCATTGGAAGGTAGAGCTTGGACTTGGTGTACCAGGAGTTACAGCCATGCCATTGATATCCTGCAAGACACAGATTTTGGAATTACAGCGACAGACTGACAGATGGGAGATTTACTGGATTACTTAGATGCTATAAAAGATAAAGCAAGGTAATATTGTGTATACTGAACCTAGGACAACAGCAATTATGAAGCAAAAACTTCTAATGCCAGTTTGTCCCTCGGTGGAGACTAGTTACTATATCTGGTATGGATGGCACATGGATACAACTGGAGATTCTGCAACATAGATTTTTCTCACTTTGAAGCAGCAACACCACCATCATAAAGGATATTAGAGAACAGACCTCTGCTGATGTAAATACAGCACTTTGGAGTAAGAGAAAACTTACTATTAGCTGCAGCAGCATATCACACTCCTTTTCTCTCACTTCCCTCTCTTTAGATTTCTATGGGTTGCATGTAATCTCACCCCTTTGTGAATTGATAGTCCAACATAGTTCCCATATATAGCACACAATTCAGAGTGAGTGACTAGTGTAGCAGTAAGTAAGAAAATTAATCTGATAAGTGGAGAAAGTAGCATTTTCTATGGTAGATACATTACAAAGTTACTTATATTTACCTGAGCTGAATTTGTTCAGACTACAGTGACTTTTTAAAGTACAGCATTCCCTTAAAAAAAGATATTATGCAAGAAAAAAAGATACCTGTGTAATTCTCTGTATGGCTGCAGAGTCCCCCAACTCCTTCTTCAACTCTTCATAAGATTTTCCATTCTAGACAGAAATGATGAGATGTTATTCATACAGTTGTGCAAGGTGACATGAACACTACTGTAAGACAAGCTAACAGCAAACATAGGCCACATTTATTGTTTAGTTACTGAATTTGGCAAGAAATGGAGGGGATAAAAAGTCACATCTAAAACTGCACACAATTGGGATTGGCCAATCTGCTCATGTACTATTAGCCTCATTTATGAAAAGGAAGACTTACGTTACAGATCAGATGCAATTCTAGCCAACTTTAGTACCTTCAATTTCATTGGTATAAAGTAAGTCATTGCATTCTACTAACAATAAAGTCTCAGCAGTTACAGTAAGAACACTCATACAGGATAAATCCAGTGACCATTCTGTTTTCCATTATTATTGACTTGTAATAACATCATTGGCCTGAACCCAAATGTATTGGTTTTTCTGCTTATGACAAAAGCATTAAAGTGTAACTAAACTTTCAGACAACTTTTTGGCTCCTTTTTGTGAAATCCTGCACTTCTTTATTCTTTCCTTTATTCCATTATTGAGAGCTGAAATCTATATAATACTTTCAGCAGGTGTAAAGAAGTGAAGACCCCCGGGAAGGACTCAATACAGTAATATAGTACATGAGTTGTTGATTCAAGTCATCTACATATGGTACAGACTCAACATTTTGGCCCACCGGGCCTTCATTAGATTTTGTAAATGGAAGGAAGGGGAAGAGGCGTGAGTGAATGTGGCGTATCCACTTAGCTGAAGCGCTGATACTACTCTGCATTAACTTGGGCCTGTTCCCCTTCCTTCCACTTATATAATCTCATGAAGGCCCAGTGGGCCGAAACGTTATGTCTGTATCATATGTGGATGGCTTGAATGAAAAAATTCCTCTTTATTATGTTTCCACGGAGTCATTCTGTTTTTTCATTATTAGTAAATCCGCCCCATTACGCCCAACAATGCAGTCATGTCAATCCACAATGGCCCTTATTAATAAAGAATGCAGCTTGTGCTGAGCAGTGTGAGATTTTAGCAGCAACAATGGAGGAGATACACTGAAAAGGCTTGTCAGTTCAGCTAGGTGGGTGGAGATTGAGTTTAGCTCCTGAATAAATGGGACTCTCGAGCTCTCTCGCTATCTAGCTGGACTTGTGAAATAGCCACTTTCAGGTCAGGTGGTAAAACTTTTATAATGGATTATACAGTCATTCTGGGATGGATTCGTAAAGTAAGTAGACCAGCCTCATCAGGTCTAAGATCTATTCCATTACATGTGCTGTTTGTAGGGGAAAAACTGATGACAGATCCTTCATAAACTGTGTTCTCTTGTAACAAACAGTAACCTATCACTATAATAAATCTTACACTCCATTTCTGTGGGTCCCAAGCCAGGAACCATCCTGTAAAGTTTGGTGGTTCAAATCCTTGTTTGATGATGAGTATTGGGGTTTCTGGATCTCGGCCACTGGGATGAGTCTTTAGGTAGTCCACTGCAGTGGCCACTGATTCTTTCTTTTCAACATCATTGGCCTCTGCTCCGATCCAAAGGAATATCTTAAGGAGGAAATGAAATTCATGAAGAAAGTTTGTTTAAAAAAAAAAACACTACACAAAATACATACTGTATAATTATTACTAACATTACATTTCTATTCATAAAGTTATAGGGTTGTCACCAACCTACCACCAACAACGCTCTTTCCTCTCCTGCCTTATTGTACGATCTAGAAATTATGTTTGCAACTTGCTACCAATACATTGTAAAGCGTGATAATATTGTAATGTCAGCAGTTAATAGAGTATATGTATTGTAATGCTAGAAATCTGATATCAATAGGTTCACACTAGTGTTCGGGTCTCTGTCATTTAGGTCCACATGGGGACCTGAAAGACTGAGACCCCATCTGCTTAAAAAGACTATAACGGAGTCGGCTGGGTGTCTGCCCGATTTTACACTCAAACCGGCAGAGAGAAAAGTTCTCTTTGCAGAATATTTCTTTCCCCCAGTTTTAGACGAAATCTGTAGTGGAATCTCCTATTGAGTCTCCCGTGCCTTTGATATATCTGTGTTCACCTAACCTGATCCCAGGTGTCCAAAAGCATGACATCAGTTGGATCAAGATCATCCTGGTTGTAGTCCGTGACTTCAGTTACAACAAAGCGTCCGGTCTTGTTAGAGCATTCAAACAGCCGAGGATTCACTTCTGCTTCTTCCTGCTGAAGCCTGAAGATACAAAATGGATTCGTACAAGGTTTACAGGATATTTGCAGGCCAATACCAATCCATGGATTCTTAGTTTTTACATAAACACTCAAACACAAGGAGGATCTAAGTAAAATGAATACTATTTGTTTTATTATTAGGATTTACTTATCTGTTTCTAAAACTATTGCGCAGCAGGACATGGCAACAAAGGAATCCTTCTTTGTTCTATGAATGTTGGCCAAACTCTTCAATTTCAGTGGGACTGCTAAAACATATGGTGGTGTACTAAAATGTTCCCAGAGGTCAGAAAAATGTTAGAATTAACACAGAAAAGACTGAAGAGGAGTGGGAACATATGAATGCAGGTGCAGGTCCAGGAAGGAGGGGGGGGGGGTTCACCTAGGTAATAGTTAATATTACAAAATACATTTGCAGGTATCCCTTATTAAGACATTTAGTGTAGGAGATACAAAAACACTAAACTTTAAGACGGGCAATTTTCCTCAGCTAAAGGATGAACTTAGGGCCATAAACTGGGACAGTGTCTTTTAAAACAAAAGTACGCAGGTTAAATGGTGAAAGACATATACCGTATGGAAATAAGGATCTTCTGAACAAAAAAATGGTGTGGTGAAGCAAAACTACAAGAGGTGCAATAAAAATGAAAAAAGAAAGCGTTTAAACTATTAAAACAAGAAGGAAGTGATGATGCATTAAGAATTATATGGAGAAAAATAAGATGTGTAAGAAACACAGAAAAAGATCATGAAAATAGGGACAGAGGTTTATTTCCAAAGAAAGTAAAATGAACCCCCCAAAATTCTTCAATTATATAAATAACAAGAAATAGTCTGTGGGCTCTCTCAAAAACCATCTGGGAGTAATGGTGGAGGAGGATGAGGAAAAGGCTAATCTATGAGATGCCTTGTTCTTTTCTGTATTTACACAGGAGAATGCAATGAGGGCTGACATGACTAGAGATAATGTAAATTCTCCATTACATGTCACCTGCTTAACAAGTTCTCAGTATTGCATCCTCTTCTTTTTAATTTAATAATAATAATATAATAAATTTTATTTATATAGCGCCAACATATTCCGCAATGCTGTACAATTTGTAGGGTTCAAATACAGACAGAAAGATACATTACAAAGAAGTAGTCACTTCACACAATGGGACTGAGGGCCCTGCTCGCAAGAGCTTACAATCTATGAGGTAGAGGGGGTGACACAAGAGGTAACAGGGGCGTCATTGCTTATACAGAGGTCAGACACTTTTGTAGTAGAGGTGACTGTCGTTGCATAAACATAAGACTTTATGAGCCGTCGACAGTCATGTCCTTTAACATGTTGATGGAGCTTGGACCTATGGAGTTAGCATGAGATGACATCATATCATGTGGGGAAATGTGGGAGCAGGGACAGAGGAGGGTTAAGGGTTTACGTTAGACATTGTGATAGGCCTGTCTGAAAAGATGCATAATTTGTTTATTAATGACCTGTTAGAGGGTTTACAGAGCTGCTTTCCATATTCACAGATGATACTGAAATGGAAAAAGCCTCAAATTGCTGGAGTTATGGACTACCATTTTGATATGTTGTTTATGTGTTGTTTACATTTCTTTATATTTGAGTTGGATCATTATGGCTGAATCGTCATGACTCATGAAATTGTCATGTGACATGTCCAAGAAGACAACTTACATTTACATGAAAACACCCTGCTTATTCCTAGAAGTAGCTGACCACAAAGAAAGATAAAGATAATGCCAAGTGAACATGTCTTATGTGTCAAACCTTCTTCAGTCTGATAAGATTTTGCTTAAGCAAAGCAGCCTGTAACTTCAGCAGGCTGAGCTTTTGTGTTTTGACATTATACGTGAGTGTATCGTGTCATTTGCAACAAAACTCCCATTGCGATGACACATCACTAGAGCATGTGATCCTATTGCTAGAATGATACTAGTCTCATCTTTGACAATACTAAACTCTGTAAAATAATCAAAACTGAGGAGGTTAGTGGAATATTACATAGGGATTGAGGGATACATGAAAAATGAAGTTTATATAGACAAATGTTAAGTTATGCATTTTAGCCATGGAAATAAAAAATATGATTAAGTACTAATAGCAATTTACTGGTTAAGACTGTCACCAAAAAAGACTTGGGGACTTTGGTGGACAGCAAGCTTACCTTTAATGCCAGGCAGCTGCCGCCAATGGCAAATACAATTATGGGAGTATAGAGTAGAGAGCATTTCACCAGCATCATAGGACCCGGATTCTTTGCTGTAAAAGCAGTGAGACTGTGAAACTTACTGCCGCAGGATATTGTGATGGTGCACGTTCAAGAAGGACCTGAATGCCTTTCTTGAAAGGAAAAATATTACAGGCTACAGGTATAGATTTTAGGTGCCAGGGTTTTATACTGATTGTTATATTAAGGAGTGAATTTTTTCCCTTGACATGGGGAAATAGCCAACAGCCTCATGGGTTTTTTGTGCCTTCATCTCGATCAGTATTGTAGGGTTGTATATTACTTTGTTAAATGTGACATAAACATTCATTTTAGGTTGCGTTCTGTCCAATCAAAGTGACTCAATTATTTTTACCATGTAGTTGTACCATGCACAGAACTGGGATACCTTTTATCATTAGCATAGGGTGCCTTTCCTCCTAGAATCTCCCAAAACTGCACAGTCTCCTGGCCTTCTGCCAACGTCTCACCATCACCATCAGCTAAAATAGCTGCCAACTGCTTGGCCATTTCTCGTTCATCTCCACTTGAGCCCTATTACATAAAGCACAATAACTTTGGTTATGTAATTGTGATACAGATATGTAAATTTGGATTACCTTCCAAATAATATACATACACTATTCAGAAGCTAGAGAGAACATACACGTGAGAAACAGAGCTTAAAACCCAAGATATCTATACACAAAAGAGAAATTCAGCAGGACTATTTTATATATATGAGGGTGTACCGGCTCTATCATGACATCATCTGAATTTCACCATACCCAGTTTTTGTTCTCATGAGATAAGCTGCCACTGGAGATGTCTGTAAGTGACTTACTCAGTTTTTTCTCCATTCAAAACAACAGATACTTGCCCTAACTCATTGACTTGTATGTGTATGCGGAAATCAGAAGGAATAGCTGCCAGCTCAATGAGGGTTTGGCTGAAAGCTTTTGAAGATACATTGATAGCTTTAAATCTCCTAAGGAATGATTATAGATAAATTCAGGATTCATTCGCTTATACGTTGATCAAATAAGCTTTGTAAATAAGACCATGGGAAGGACCTCCTACATGAGCAAATCGGCCGACATTCCCAAATCCATATGAACAGCCATGCCAGGCTCTGGGGCCGAAGTCCCTTTTTTGACACAGTCGTCCGCCACAGAATTCCTCCTTAACTACATGCTGCTGACTGATTGCTATTCTTGCCATTAAAGGTGTTGTGCAGGACTATCAAAAGCATGGTCGCTTTCTTGAGGTCACTTTCTGAGAAGAAGAAAACAGCCAGGCTTTGGAGTCTTGCACAAGGTGTTCATTTTCTCCTTTCTGACAGTAGAAGGCTGTGTATCAAATCTTCTCATAGTAGTACACCAAAGGGTCATACATTTACGATGTACAGACAGACAATCATAAAAGTAAATCAGAAAGGAGATCAAAGAAGTTTATCAAGACCCAGTGTATTGAAGGTGACTTGTTTGCGCCTGGATTTTGGGCCCAGTTGCTGCAGCAACTTTTGTGACCTCTACAGTTCCACAAGTGTCTATTGCATGCTCACCTTCCCATACCACAAGAAATACCCTGACTGTGTCTTGAGCAGAAACACGTCATTGGAGTTGAGGGAAGAAGCATATGCAGGAACTTCTACGGCTTTGGTGTTGGAAGGTTCAGTCCCATGAATCTGGAACAATCTCACAGGAGGCTCAGGCTCCTCACTTCCCTTCCTGGATGTACCCCCCTGATCAAACAAGAAAATCATAGCCAGTAAAGGAACATTTCACATGGAACCCTGGAGTTGGATGTTAATATAACTTTGAACTGTTTGTTGTGCTGATCCTCTGTTATTCCTCTTGTAAGTGTATGAATAAATTGACTATTGAGTGTTACCATTTCACCTTACAGGCACTATAAAATCTGTGTAATTAGACAATATTACACTAGGTTCACACCTGCACTCGGATCTACTTGGGGACCCAAAATATGAAAACCCAATCCTTTAAAAAGCTGATACACACGGAAACCTGGCGGATCCCATAGATTATAATGGGGTCTTCTGGGTTTCCACCCAGTTTCCACCAGAAAAATGCAAAGTGCAAAGTCCTGCTTGTGAGGGCCCCTTTATACGGCGTAAGCGCTAGGCTCATTCCGAGCCGTACACACGAGCGCTTCTAAACACTTTACGAGCGCTCCCATTGAAGTGAATGGGAAGTGTTTAGAAGCGCTCGCGTGTGCGGCTCGGAATGAGCCGAGCACTTACGCCGTGTGAAGGGGCCCTAAGACTTTTCTCTCTGCATTTTTCAAGCCGAATGGGGGATGGAATCCTCAACCGGAAAGCAAGCGCTGATGTGAATCCAGCCTTAGAAAACGTAGGGACAAGTTGTCAAAGTGGTCATACATATTCATTAGGAATAACAGAGAAACACACAATTTTTTTCTTATGGGAAAGCAAATATGTATTTAGAGGCTTACCTCAAATATGACAAGCTTTCCTTTGAACATGGCCATGAAGTGTCGAGGTTCCTTTCCCATACAAACTCGCACTTGCACAGGTTCACCATTAAAATCCTGATCAAGTTGAACAGCCAGATAAGCGGAGGCTGCCAGCTCGTCCTGTGATGCATGGCGTCCCTGCAAGGAAGATGCCAGTTCAGGTATTCAGGGTAAGGGTGGATTCACATCTGCGCCCGTGCGCGCTTTAAGCAATCCAGCTTGGTTTCCGTCTTCTGCCCCGAGAAACTGGACAGGGGACGGAAACCAGTCAGTCAGTTTTCAAACCCATTCAAGTGAATGGGTTTGAAAGGTGAGCACCTGTGAGCGTTTTGTACCTGTCCGCAGCAAAAGCAGTTTTTTTTACCTGGACACAAAGTTCTGCATGTCCGACTTTGTGTCCGGTTAAAAAAAAAAAACGGTTTCACCGCGGACAGGTACAAAACACTCACGGGCGCTCACCTTTCAAACCCATTAACTTGAATGGGTTTGAGAAATGACTGCCGTGTTTCCGTCCCCTGTCCAGTTTCTCGGGGCAGAAGACGGAAACCAAGCTGGATTGGCTAAAGCGCGCACAGGCGCAGGTGTGACCCCGCCCTTATAGTAGTGAGACTTGTGATAAATATCTACCAGGCAAATTCCAGCATAATGTCTCATAACTTCTAGGGCCACTTACTTGCCATATATAGAGAATATAATGTGGCTTCTTGTTCACGTGGTATGTATAGAGCACGAGGTAACAGTCGCCACCATAGAAAAATCCATACCACTCCACCTCTACTGGTACTAACTCCAGATTCTCAATCCTCCAAACCTAAGAAAAGATCCAAGTTACTGGTAGTAGTAGTAATAACAATAATAATAATAATAATAATAATAATAATAATAATATTATAATACATTTTATTTATGTGACAACATATTCCTCAGCACTTTACAAATTGTAGGGTCCAAGTAAAGACAAAATGAGACATTACATAGTAATAAGACATTACATACAATGGGACTGAGGGCCCTGCTCACAAGAGGTTACACTAATTCTCTGACAATGCACAAATCTGTGTGTTCTAGGTCTGTGACAAGGTATGCAACACGTACAGACAGCCAAGACATGCTCAGAGTCTTATGACAGTGCTGCTGCTTAGTATGAAACTGCACAGCTTTACAGGTTCTATTCTTCTAAGAAGCAATGGTCTTAGTGGACCATTCATCCATACATATGGATTTATATTGAGTCAGACGCATCCAAAGCATGCAGTAGAATGAACCTCTTCGGAAGCCCTACTATGGTCAGGTGCTTGAATCCTAAGGGTTGGTTCACACTAGTGTATGTATTCCATCCGGGGAGAGTCTGCATGGAGACTCCCCCCCCCCCCCCCCCGACAATCGCAATTGCAAGCGCTGTGCTGTCAAAGCGCACGGACCCCATAGACTATAATGGGGTCCATGTGCTTGCTGCGCACTGCCCACATGAACGATTCCGTCCAGGGGGTCTCCATGTGGACCAGACAGAATACATACGCTAGTGTGAACCGTGGTGAGACCATGATAGATGTTTGATAGATTTGCTAGATCTGTTAAAAATGGATGCACACAAACAATTTTAACTGCTGTATTGTATCTGCTCTGTTTTTCCATTTTTGACGGCATCCAAGTGGTCTTTCACTTTTGACACAACCCTCTGATTGGTACAATTAAAAACTAAAACTTGCCCCGCAAATAAAGAGCCCTTACCTATTTCTGTCAACAAAAAAGACATCAGAATACGTTGACCCCGGGAAAATCATCAAAAAATAATATTTTATTAGTAAACGTGGTAAAACATAAGACCAATATAAATATGGCATTGCCGTAATTGTAAAGACCTGCCGGACAAAGTTGGCTAAAATGTCTTTTTAATGCAAAGTGAACATCATAGGAATAATGCAAAAAATTATGATAGAATTGAGAGGTTTTTTTCACCTGGACCCCCATAAACGTTAATAAAAGCTAATCAAAACATTATATGCACCCCAAAATGGTGCCAAATAAAAGCACAACTCAGTTATGTCAGCAGAAAAATAAAAAAACACGAAAACTTGGTGATCTTCAGTAGTTGATACCTTTTTAATGGCTAACTCATAATGATGACAAATGGCTAACGTTTCGAAGCGCAAAAGGCTCCTTTGTCAAAGCAAATTTAAAAACATTTTTGAAGGATGCATATATATATATATACACAGAGCAGGCACAAAGGGTGTTAGATTTCAGGAGGAGGGGGGGGGGTTGTTAGTAGTTGGTGAGACAATGTAAGCAATTGGTGGAGACATTTGGTCGAGACAATGTGGTAATTGGTGGAGACAATATAAACACTTACAGGTCCTTGTCAGATCACACGCTACTGTAAAAAGACATGAACCCCTGTGATGCATTAATCCCACACTCTAGTGTCTGAAACAATGTCATGAATTTATATTCATGTATGCGTCTTTCTCTCTTAGATCTGAAATTCCCTCTCAAAATCAGAATTTTCATGTCATTGGTAATGTTGTGGTCCCCCCTGCAAAAATGTTTTGACACGGGAAGGTCAGATCTTTGTTCTTTAATAGTATGGCGATGTGAGTTCATGCGCAGTCTAAGTTGCTGTCCGGTCTCTCCAACATACAGATTATCAGTGGAGCATTTGGTACACATAATTAAATACACTACATTGGATGTGCTGCAGGTGAAGGTACCTGGAATGTTATATTCCTTGTTCGAGTTTGGTATCTCTATCCTGTCAGTGGTCAGTATGTGGGGGCAGGTTTTGCACCTCTTATTCCCACATGGAAATGTTCCTCCCCAACCAACGCAGGAACATTTCCATGTGGGAATAAGAGGTGCAAAACCTGCCCCCACATACTGACCACTGACAGGATAGAGATACCAAACTCGAACAAGGAATATAACATTCCAGGTACCTTCACCTGCAGCACATCCAATGTAGTGTATTTAATTATGTGTACCAAATGCTCCACTGATAATCTGTATGTTGGAGAGACCGGACAGCAACTTAGACTGCGCATGAACTCACATCGCCATACTATTAAAGAACAAAGATCTGACCTTCCCGTGTCAAAACATTTTTGCAGGGGGGACCACAACATTACCAATGACATGAAAATTCTGATTTTGAGAGGGAATTTCAGATCTAAGAGAGAAAGACGCATACATGAATATAAATTCATGACATTGTTTCAGACACTAGAGTGTGGGATTAATGCATCACAGGGGTTCATGTCTTTTTACAGTAGCGTGTGATCTGACAAGGACCTGTAAGTGTTTATATTGTCTCCACCAATTACCACATTGTCTCGACCAAATGTCTCCACCAATTGCTTATGTAACACCCCCTTTGGCCACACCCCCGGGTAGCGGGGCGTTCGGATAAGTATGAGTTGCCGTTCTACCTTGCTTAGCGCAGTGCCTCCACCCTTGTCGGTGATATTCTGGTGCTTCCGGGTTGACAGTACCTTTCTTCAGATCTCTGTCCGGGGCTTGACAAGGGAAAGCCCCGCCCACACCAACACGCCAGAGAGGATTGTGGTATAAACAAAGAAACTTTTATATGGAACTTAATAAAAGTAATGGTGAAGTACAATATGCAATAACATTCACAGCATCAGTAAGAGGTGGTGCTTTAAACGATAAACCTATCTAGAAAATGGCAGGTCTATATGGCAAAGCCCTAGTACAATGTATAACAATCACAAAGCTCAGTCTTAGTACAAGGCCTGTTGCCGCGGTTCTGGAAAGAATCTTCTTTCGTTGGTGCACATGAAATATGTCAGAAATGAACAATGCTCCTTTAATTCCTAGCAGGGTAATATTCCTTAGTCCAGAAGATTTGGTACACTGCAGAAAATCCAGTACTGGCTACAATCATCTATCAGCAGCAGCAGGCTTTATCCCTTACAATAGGACATGGCAGCACAGCAGGTGCCTGGATGCATCAAGTCTCTTTTACTCCTTCTGCAGTGCTCAGCTTAAAAAGTTATACTAGACAAGAACAACTCACTCCTGGATCATAGGATGCGGTCTAAATAAGAATGCTGGTGGTAGGTACACTTACAGTTCCAGAGGAATTAATGCTGTCCTGTCCAACAGGCTGCCAAAGGGTTAAGTCTGGAAGAACATTCCGGTGTAGCAGGGAGGTGCCTCCGTCGGTTGTGGAGAGTATGAATACCCTGTATTTTCGGCAAATCGTCCTGTGGAGTTGGTAACCTTTTCTCTGAAGGAATTAAATCCTCTTTCTTGTTGCTTTCAGCCTCTGGGAGCTCAGGAGATCTTATTCCTGCATCCACCTGTGATCCCTCTCTCCTGCAGACTGCCTGAGCACATGGTCTCCCCTGCCAAGCAGCCCCTCCCATCCTCCAAGGATTTGATAAACAATCACAATTGCTTTCATGCTGCATGCACAATGTTTGCAAACTGTTAACCCCTCGTTGCCTTGAACTGCACACAGGGGTTACACTTACATTGTCTCACCAACTACTAACAACCCCCCCCCTCCTCCTGAAATCTAACACCCTTTGTGCCTGCTCTGTGTATATATATATATATATATGCATCCTTCAAAAATGTTTTTAAATTTGCTTTGACAAAGGAGCCTTTTGCGCTTCGAAACGTTAGCCATTTGTCATCATTATGAGTTAGCCATTAAAAAGGTATCAACTACTGAAGATCACCAAGTTTTCGTGTTTTTTTATATTTCCAACCCACTGGCTAACACGGTACAACAACGAACATTTTCCTTTTAGCAGAAAAATAGAAAAGTTATAAATTTTGAAAGGCGGAGAAGGAAAATATTAAAAGTCTCCAAGCATTAATGTCCAAAAAGGGATTCCATCCATCCAGGTTGAAGTGTCAATTGTAAATCAGCTAGGTTTTGTTAGAGATATTTCAGATATTTTGTAGCCTATCTTAATGGTTAGTAGATGAATGTTTTCATGTCATGTAATATTATGGTGTCTGAATTACACACAAGGCTATAAAAACTTAAAACGTAAATTCTCCGATTATCCTATATAAGGGAGAAAGTCACTCTGAAAACATAATACTTACCTAAAAATTACAATGTATTGTAAAGTACTGTGGAGCTAAACTGAAGACAACACAATAATAAGTAATATGCAAGAGCAAAATACAGTGAACCCTTGTCCTAAGCCCCCTTGCAGATGACAGTGTGAAATGTCAGTTTACTATTTGGGTTTTTCCTGGCACATTGACCCATTCATTTCTATGGGCCCATACACATGACCATGAATTATAAGGTCCCGTGTGCAGGCTGATAGTCCGGGCTGCAAAATATGGAACAGGTCCTATTCCTGTCCGATTATGGGCCCTGGTTCCGCAGCTCCTCTACATTGAATGAATGGAGCCATGGAAGCACAGTCAATGCACGGACGGCAGTAAACAATATGCAAACTGGCAACCATCACCTTATCCAGACCAGATTTTCTGGAACAGATACTCAGTTTCTACATATCTTACGCATACTGGCCATCTTCTTTCAGAAGACTTGTCAAAGCATATTAAGTGGTTGTCTAGAAGAGGTATAACTGTAATAGGCATGGGGTAGATAAAAAATACAGTAATATATAGTGGGAGCTAAATCCCATAAAACAGTAGACACTTACCTCAGCACTTCCACTTCCATCATCCACCATGCGCTCCTGGGCAGCCACTGCTGGCTTGGCATGGAGTAAAGAGGCATCAAATTTCTCTTGGCTGACTTTAGCTGTAACACACAATGACATTAGATTCAGCAAAAATTTACTTTCCAATTCTTACCAATTCCAATTCTGACTTTTTTTTAAGATAAGATAATCCTTTAAATAGTCCCACAGTGGGGAAATTTTAGTTGGAAGTCAGGAAAAAGGTTTGTAGAATTTTATAACTTCAAGTTGTAAAGATATTTGATCGCTAAAGGGTTTTTCTGGACTCCGCAAATCAGCTGTTCTGGACTGTCTATGGCATCAGAGGACAGAGCTGGAAGCAGGAGGCTCCTTCCCCTTGGTAGTGGCGGTTATCTGCTCTTCATTTGAAAGGGGGTAGAGCTACAGTACTGCAACACTGCCACTATACAAGAGAAGGGTTTCCAGCTACCGGTTGCTATCCCTATATAAGTGCCAGCACCAGAGGCAGCCTGAAACCGCTGAGCTGTATAAGATCCAGGTGTGGACCCAAATGATCTGTTACCAATAACTTATCCTGAGGAGCAAAAAGAATCAGTATCGAAAGCAGCAAAGGGACTGGAAAACTCCATTAATATTAAATTAGAGCAATGGACTATATGCACCTGGATTCTTGGTCCCAGTACTCCCTTGATATATTATTAAAAATATATTTAGTTTAATCGCATTAAAATGAAATGGAAAGCGATTTAGTGTTAATTCTGCAATTTACTTACCAACCTTACTGGCACTGTACGCCTTTCCCATACCAACAGACTGGTCCTTCACAGTCCATTTCTGGAACAGTTGTTTGAACATGGCAGACTCTGCACCATCATTAACAGTTTCCACGTTGGTACTGTGCGGATAGGATTTCATCTTAATAAATTCCTGTTAAATTCAATAGGATTTAGCTTTAGTATATACTTATCCATTCCTTCTACACATTGTGATAAAGAAGAATGTCAACAATGTATCCCAAAGATACAGGAACAATCTTTAATGACATAGGATTGTTACTTACCAAAGCTCTAGACATTGCAGTTTGCTTTTCTGCCTTTGTGGCTCCCTTTCCCTTCCAGACATATATTTTGGTCCCACCTTGATCCAAGATATAACAGTCCTGGAAAAGGAGTTTGGAAATGCTTCACACTCACTGATATGGCATCATACAGATTAAGCATCTATCATTATAAGGATGGATTTTCCTTTCCTCGCTATAGTTTTTGTAAATTCTGTATAACTGTACTGGCAGGCTGTTCCTGGTCAGGAGCTGGAGAAACCTGCTCAGTGCTCCTGCCAGTGAGATATCTGCTTCTTGGTTTACCCTCTCACAGCAAGCCAGCTGTTACACAGCTGCATCTGCATCTCCCTGCTGCTCCATCCCTCTCCTCCTTGTCATCAGAACATACTTTTTAGTTACCAAATAAGTTTCTGAACATTAACAGAAAATGTAGAAGCAAGGAAATGAGAGGAAGATGTTACTTTCTCATATAATAATAATAATAATAATAATAATAATAATAATAAATGATTAGGAAAGGTATACTTTATTTTACCATAAATTCACTATGCATGACACAACACCCCCAGCAATGAAACATCCCTCTTGAATCTTTCTTTACCTGGTGATTTAGCATTTCTTGAACTAATGGACGCGCTGCCACCTCTTTCACCTCCATTTGTCCACCAGCATCTGAAACACTAGTATGAAGTCACAAATGTGAATTGAACTCAGCGTAATTTATTTTCTGTAAATCACAGTTTATATACCCACCATCCATACAGGGAGCTGCAAAGCCTCGTGGGAACTGAAGGACAGGAAGTGTGGAGAAGTAAACTACTTGTAGACTACTTCCCTGTATTGTCTTTGCCCCCTGTCTCAGGCTAAGTTCACATTTGAATCCGCTTAAAAAATCTGCATTTTTCAGGTGGAAACCTGGTGGACCCTATTATAGTCTAGTGGCCTACAAGTTTCAGTGGGTAACCGCTTTTTGAGCAGATTAGGCTTTTAATCCTGGGCCTCCTAGTTGACCTGAAGAATGGAAAGCCAAACACTAGTATGAACCTAGCGTAAAAGAGAAAATAAAAATGTGTTGCTGCCATAATGGGGCTATATGGAGCAAAAAAAAAAAAACTGCTATGAAACCACAGTGAAGGCTTATACAGCCATAGAACAGATTGCCGAGCAAGATCATGCAGACCTGTCAAAATTTCACGAACATTAAGATAGATTTAAAACCTCAGAATTGTGCAGGTTCCAGTTTTTGATGAATATTTTTCACATAAAAACAGAGAAAAATATTAGAAAAATATCTCATGAGCAGCAGGACCACGACTTCTGGACAGCTCCCTCAACCCTAATATTTCTACGTTGTATCGAGTGACCAAACTCACCACACACAAAACAAATTTTACTTCGTAGTACGATATTTGTTGTGCAGAGATAATAAATGATATGTTGTTCAGTATGTACAACATAACCACTTACTGGTACAACATGATGTTAGCCTTCTGTGCTTGGTCAGCAACTTCATCAGGGGTCCCTGGACCAATTCTTTGGATTCTTTCTCCAAGTGTATTTGCAATAAGTTTCATTAATTCTGGCGATGCTTGTTCATTATCTCCTTCAATGACGCCAATCTCCATCCTGCCTCCTCTTTCCCGATCACGTATGTCTTTAGCTAGTAACATTCCCTTATGACAAGACATAGAAGGGTTGGTATCACTTCTATTAATGACATCACCAAATATTCTCATCAGGTTTGATAGTACAATAACAATCTTTATTTATATGACGCCAACATACTCCACATCACTATGGATTTACCAGCATTACAAGTATCAAACATTAAGAGATAAACTATAGGGGTGAAAATAGACAACGCTTGGGGTAATCCTAAGTGTTCAGACTTCAGACATTAATCTAAGGATCCATAATTATAATATACAGTACTTTCTGCTATAAGGTTCTGCTCAAATCTGCATTATAGGTTCCATTTAGAACTTCAACTGCAGTTGCCGTCATTTGGAAAATAGTGCTACACGCAGCAGCAATGTTCTTGTCACTCCAGCCCACACCTTGGCACAACGCGCCAGAACATATTAGTCAGTGGAATCAAATGGGTGACTCCAGTGTTGGGTCCTGCACAGGATTATGGTTTCTGATATAAATGGAAGCCACACTGCTGAAGTGAACACAACCAAACATAACAGTGTTTGACTGGGCAATTCATAACGACTGGCATATTTACTGCCGGTCTTTATGTCCTCTTCCCCTGTGAAGGATGAGCTTAATTCATGATGAGGCTGTGACTTTTCATGAGTTAGATGCATCCTCCAAGTTCCCTTACACCTAATTGAATTTATACCATAAAAGAGGGGTAAATGATGATGAATGGGGAGTGGGTAATAGCTGCACCTACATCTCTTTCAGAATACTGGCAAGGCTGGAGCAAAAATGACATTTATGACTATTTAATTGCCTATTTGCTGCTATTTACACCATAAAACTGGACTACAAATAATAACTAATCCCCCCCAATTGTTTTGTGCACTGCTGCTTTTCTCAAGTATAGAAGGAAACCAAGAATATAGGGCAGATTAAAAATCTCCATGCAAATGTTATTGTGGTCATGGGTGGACATAACAAGTGTCAGTGGATCCTGGTAGTTATGTAAGAGAAATGACCGCCTAATTCTGGTAGCTGTTCTCTTACAATGCGCCTAAGGCTCTCATCTGAATGAATTTCACGGCACACTATTACTAGTAGATTGTTCAATAGACTTAGGAACTGCTAGAGGCTCAGGCCCCACGTAGTGAGTTGGAGCCAAAAAACGACTGCATCACGTTGATTTCTGAAGCATTGTTCTTAGAAAGTCCGCAGAGATTTCCTCCCTCTGCGGACTTTCTGCTTCTATTATACATATACAGAAAATCTCAGCATTTCCAGAGGTATAATTGACATGTTGCGATTTATAAAAACGTGAACATTTTTTAAATCACTGGTTTTGTGTTGCAATTTTTTTTCTGTAGTGTAGATGGAATTATCTAGAATTCCATCTACTTTGCAGATACTGTAAAAAGCAGCGTTTACACGACATGGGACATGCTTTTACGGTCCGCAAGTTGCTGATCAGCAACACTAGTAGCTGATCAGCAACTTACACTCCGCAGATGTCTGTGACCTGCCGCACTCGCCCATAGAGTTCTATGGGCGAGTCAGTGCAGTGCCGTGAATTGCGGCCATTACGGACATGTTCTAAAAAGTGCGGAACTTGGTTGCAGCCCGGCACACCATGGATAAAATATCCAGTGGTGTAAGAGGCCGCACTGAGTATAATGTGTCCACAAGTGGTCCGCAATTGAAAACCCTCAATTGCGGACCATTTGCGGACTTAAACTACGGTCGTGTAAGACCAGCCTTAGGGTGGTGTTTTCCATTTAGGTATAATAGGGGCAGAAAGCCCTCAGATCTTACTGCTGCTTCACCCTGGCCACATTTGCTAGGCTTGTCACAAAGATTGATCCTAATGGATATATATCTTTTTTTTACAGTAACGTCCTATACCTTCATTCTTTCCGCTTTGTTGCTTTCAGGTCCATTCCATTGAATGATAACTTTGCCGAGGTCCAATAAGAATACATCACCAAGATTAAAACTGTTCCAGCTCAGCTCCACCTATGTATAGAGAAGATATCATGATGTTATGGGTGTAGAAAACATATTTTGCAGGTCGATGAGAAATATTGCAGGATATTAGTTTCATGCATTTGAGAGTCAGAGAAATAACTGTTCCTTCCTTTAAAAAATATATGTAGGTTCCACACCACAAGGAAATACAATTTGGCGACTACTGCAATGGTCTATTATATAATAATTAATTCTTAAAATATATTATACTAGCTGGTACCCGCGACTTCGTCTGCGGTGATTGTAGCAGTGGGTATATACAGGTGAGGGTAAGGTTTTCGTAGTATGTATAAGGTATGGGATATGAAATGTAACTTTGTATCTTGTTGTTGCTGTAATTCTGAGAATACCTGAGACTTTTGTGTTGAAGTTACTTTGTATTTGAGCTGCTATATATACGGTGTTGTGAGAAACTTTACATAGTGACTTTGGGACAGAAGTATTTGAAGTTAACCCTTTCCCGCCGATGGCATTTTTGGATTTTCGTTTTTCGTTTTTGACTCCCCTCCTTCTAAACCCCATAACTTTTTTATTTCTCTGCTCCCAGAGCCATATGAGGTCTTAGTTTTTGCGGGACAAATTTTTCTTCATGATGCCACCATTATTTATTCTATATATTGTACTGGGAAGCAGGGAAAGAATTCAGAATGGGGTGGATTTGAAGAAAAAATGCATTTCTGCGACTTTCTTACGGGCTTTGGTTTTACGGCATTCACTGTGCAACCAAAATGACATGTCCCCTGTATTCTGTCTTTCGTTATGATGCCGGGGATACCAAATTTATATGGTTTTATTTACATTTTGACGCCTTAAAAAAAATCCAAAACTGTGTTAAAAAAAATTTTTGGGAAAAGTCGCCATATTCCGACAGCCGTAACTTTTTTATACGTGCGTGTACGGGGATGTATAGGGCGTTTTTTTTTTAGGGACCGGGTGTACTTTGTAGTTCTACCATTTTCGGGAAATGTTATTGCTTTGATCACTTTTTATTAAAATTTTTATCAGAATCAAAACAGTGAAAAAACGGCGGTTTGGCACTTTTGACCATTTTTCCCGCTACGGTGTTTACCGAACAGGAAAAATATTTTATAGCTTTGTAGAGCGGGCGATTTCGGACGCGGGGATACCTAACATGTATGTGTTTCACAGTTTTTAACTATTTTTATATGTGTTCTAGGGAAAGGGGGGTGATTTGAATTTTTAATCCTTTTTATTTGGTTTTTTTTTTTTTTTACTTTTTTTAAACTTTTTTTTTTGCATTTATTAGACCGCCTAGGGGTATTGACATGGGTGGGCGGTGTCGCGGATTGTCAGAGCGGTGGGGGTCGGCAAACATGGCTGCTCCGGGGCGTTAAAGAGAACCTCCTGGAGTATCGTTAAGGTGAGGGGCAAAGTGGTAAAGTATATGTATATGTGATTGTGTGGGGTTAGGGGCGAGGCTGTAGAGAGCAATATGAATTTTGTGGCTTGCTATGGTCCAAACTGTGTGAGATTGCAGAGATGGTGGTGTGAGTTTGGGTTTTGTGGGGTCCTGGCACAAACGTATGTGCGCTATTGTGACGAAAAGTAGCCTATTGCGCAATCGGGTGTATTAACTATGTTTGTGGAAAATTTCAGCCAAATCGGTTGAGCGGGTTTTGCGTGAGGAACAAACATCCGAACATCCAAACTCACAAACCCACAAACTTTCACATTTATAATATTAATAGGATAATACTATGCATAGATATTTCTGTAAGCTGCTTCATATTCTACGGGCAATATACCATACGTATTGCGCTTCTGTGTTGTAGAGATTTACCTCAGTAGCGGTGACATTTCTTTTCCCTTTAACATGAAGCAGTCTCTTCACATCATATGTGTTGGTGTCCACATGTTTCATTCCAGATGCTACTCCTCCTTTCTTATAACTAAGCAAGATAGAAAGTACATTCACATGGTATAGTAAATGGCAAAACATGCAGGACATTAGTAACGCCAATATATGGTTGGTGACATATAAACACATAATGCTTAAAGGAAAAGATAAAAAAAAACCTCCAATAAAAAAAGCTTTTCATAAATGAATGCAAGAAACTGTGTAGTATATACTCTCTGCTTCCATTATACCTGTAGGAAAACTGCCAGTATTTCCTTCAGTATAATTGACATGCTGCCATTTCTAAAACCGCAAAAGTATTGGATATCACAGCGTGTCCGCTGCATGTATTTTTCCGCAAGGTTTGGATGCGATTAACTAGAATCCCATTCTCCCTGCAGTCCCAGTAAACGTCGTGTTCTTTTAGGCTGAGGCCCAACATTGCGGAAACACAACTTTTTTTGTTGCAGATTTTGTTGCTTTTTATAAGCCAAAGCCAATAATGGCTACAAAAGGAATGGAGAATATATAGAAAGCTCTTATACTTCTAATTTTTGCTTGTTCCACTCCTGGTTTTGGCTCAAAAAAACACAACAAAATCTGCAACAAAAAAAAAGCTGTGTTTCCACAATGTGGGGCCTTAGCCTTATGCGGCGTTTCCACCAGCTGGCCTTAATGTGATAGAACTGGCATATGGAAACCTCATGATAAAAACAATCATCATTGCCAATACATCCATTACCAACATTTCCTATAACTGTTTCTAATAATATCACAATGGCAAACTTATTCAAACGAGCACAAGAATACTTTGCAGAGGGATCGTCACAAAATTCTCTGGCCCACATTTACTAATAGACTTAGACAAACAGTCTGAAAATTTGCCAGATTTATCACAATGGCTGACGCTGGATGATAAATCTGGTGTATCTATAGACTGTCTAGTCAAAGTTTTTACTCAGAATTTTAAGTCAAAATTTTGTTACATTTAAGCCACATTCTGAGAAGCCACAACAACATGCCTGGCAACTCAGAAAAATTTTAGCTCAAACTAAATGCACTGAGATGCTACAAAGATGTGCCAAATTTATTGCAGAGTCTAGTCATAACCACAATAGTAAATCTGCCCTAGTGTCACCATTGTCTATAGAGTGTGTCTGATATTGCATCACAGTCTCATTCTATTGGCTAGGCCTGAACCGCAGCTGAGCTGCCATATCAGTCACTGCACATAAAATGGAAAGGTTCTGTATCGGCTCAAATTCAGAAAGGACGGTGTAGTCGAGACACTTTAGCAGCCATACAGCTGATACGGCACACATAATGCCGGGGATGTATAACCACCCTGCCAAGCACAATATCATACAAAAGTATTCAGCATGCACAGCATTATGTCATGGAATGCAGGCAGGGCATCCTTTACAGGCCTGGTTCATATCTGCATTCGGTATTCGCTCAGGGAGTCCGCCTTGGGACCCCCGAATGGAATACCGAACGCATTAAAAAGCAGCTAGCTAAGAAACCACACAGACCCCATAGACTATAATGGGGTCTGTGTGGTTTCCACACAACTCATGCAGAGAGAAAAATACTGCAAGCACCACTTTTCTCTCCACATGATTCACACAGACACCATGTGGAAAACACACCACACTCTGAATTATGCAGAGTACGTGCGCCGTGCCATGCGCCTTGCTCCTGCTTCATCACTGTATTCAAATCATCTGCATCCTCTCTGGACGCAGATGAGTTGAATTCGGGACATATAGTACAGGTCAAAAGTTTGGACACACCTTCTCAATCAACCTTCTTCTGTATTTTCATGACTATGAAAATTGTAGATTCACACTGAAGGCATCAAAACTATGAATTAGCACATGTGGAATTATATACTTAACAAAAAAGTGTGAAGCAACTAAAAATATGTCTTACATTCCAGGTTCTTCAAAGTAGCCACCTTTTGCTTTGATTCCTGCTATGCACACTCTTGACACACTCTTGACGAGCTTCTAGAGGTAGTCACTTGAAATGGTTTTCACTTCACAGGTGTGCCCTGTCAGGTTTAATAAGTGGGATTTCTTGCCTTATAAATGGGGTCGGGACCACCAGTTGTGTTGTGCAGAAGTCAGGTGGATACACAGCTGATAGTCCTACTGAATAGACTGTTAGAATTTGTATTATGGCAAGAAAAAAGCAGCTAAGTAAAGAAAAACGAGTGGCCATCATTACTTTAAGAAATGAAGGTCAGTCAGTCCGAAAAATTGGGAAAACTTTGAAAGTGTCCCCAAGTGAAGTTGCAAAAACCATCAAGCGCTACAAAGAAACTGGCTCACATGGAAAGGAAGACCAAGAGTCACCTCTGCTGCGGAGGATAAATTAATCCGAGTCACCAGCCTCAGAAATCGCAGGTTAACAGCAGCTCAGATTAGAGACCAGGTCAATGCTGCACAAGTTCTAGCAGCAGACACATCTCTACAACAACTGCTAAGAGGAGACTTTGTGCAGCTGGCCTTCATGGTAAAATAGCTGCTAGAAAACCACTGCTAAGGACAGGTAACAAGCAGAAGAGACTTGTTTGGGCTAAAGAACACAAGGAATGGACATTAGACCAGTGGAAATCTGTGCTTTGGTCTGATGAGTCCAAATTTGAGATCTTTGGTTCCAACAACCGTGTCTTTGGGTGACGTAGAAAAGGTTAATGGATGGACTCTACATGCCTGGTTCCCACCGTGAAGCATGGAGGAGGAGGTGTGATGGTGTGGGGGTGCTTTGCTGGTGACACTGTTAAAGGCATACTAAGCCAGCATGGTTACCACAGCATCTTGAAGCGGCATGCTATTCCATCCGGTTTGCGTTTAGTTGGACCATCATTTATTTTTCAACAGGACAATGACCCCAAACACCTCCAGGCTGTGTATGGGCTATTTGACCAAGAAGGAGAGTGCTGGGGTGCTACGCCAAATTACCTGGCCTCCACAGTCTCCAGACCTGAACCCAATCGAGATGGTTTGGGGTGAGGTGGACCGCAGAGTGAAGGCAAAAGGACCAACAAGTGCTAAGCATCTCTGGGAACTCCTTCAAGACTATTGGAAGACCATTTCCAGTGACTACCTCTTGTAGCTCATCAAGAGAATGCCAAGAGTGTGCAAAGCAGGAATCAAAGCAAAAGGTGGCTACTTTGAAGAACCGAGAATATAAGACATATTTTCAGTTGTTTCACACTTTTTTGTTAAGAATATAATTCCACATGTGGTAATTCATAGTTTTGATGCCTTCAGTGTGAATCTACTATTTTCATAGCCATGAAAATACAGAAAACTCTTTGATTGAGGTGTGTACAAACTTTTGGTCTGTACTGTACCTCTGGCCAACCGAGATTGGCGGGACAGGACCCATAATCCGGGACTGTCCCACAGATTCTGGGACAGTTGGGAGGTATGGTACTACCCAGTCTGCCAGCTGCATCTCCCATCATCAAATATGACCTCCTTCTAGGGGGACAAGAAGTTTAGCAATAAAGGAGGTACCCTATAAAAATTTAAGCCTCATGCATACAACATTTGTCATTTTGGCCTGGTATATCTATCCTGAAGTGCAGGGGATGACATTCAAAAGTTTGCTATGGGGTCCAGCCTTTCTTAGTTACTCCCCTGAGTGCAGCGGTGGTGGCTGAAATACTCTTGGGATTTGTGGAGGGAGCAGCAATTGGACTCAAACATGGACATAAAATGATGATATATCCTAGAGGAATCCATGTCTAAAGCTGGAGAATTATTTATCAGACTTAGAAAAACAATAAGATGAGAAGGTTTCCTAGAATAATGGGGATCACGCAGGCAAACAGCTAAAAAATTACATGGTAAAAAATACAATATATCATAGTAGATTTATAAAATAAAATCTCATAAATACAATATCAGTCCTGCAGCACTGTAACTTATGTCTGCTTAGTATTTACATAGGATCTTACTGAGATTATCCCAATTTAACAATGTACGGTTCTGCCAGTACTCACATGATCCCCTGCTTAAAGTATCCCTTGAATGACTCTGACTCATATCCTTGAACCTCCCGATGTTGGACTGGGCTACCACCCAAAAAGTCATCCAGCTGAATGGTATATATGGCTGCTGAGCCCTGCTCATCTTGCGACGAGTCATTTCCAATCCAGTAGTGGATATCATAGAGCAAGGAATTTCCAGATTTCTTTGTCTGGAATTTAGAGATGAACAATCAATGATATTTTCCATGTGTGGTCTTGAGTATCACATTATTCATTAATAATTCATCATTTTATGAGTAGGTAGACAGGACGTCGGAGAAGAAAAAAGCTCAGAGTATTCAGTTTCAGCCTTGCATTTACTGGATTCTGTGCCCGGGGTAAAAGCTTTGCTGGCAGCATCTTGTATTTGCTTACCTTGAGGCTCGCCAGTTGTTCATACTGACATCCTATTCATTTTCTGTTTACATATTGATTATATTGTTTTTACTTCCTTTGGCTACTCAGCATATTGTGTGATGTCTGATGAAGGCTCAAGCCAAAGGCTATGTTTTATAGGTAGAATGTCCTTATTACTGAGACACTTACACAGAGCAGCAGGTAACAGTCTCCCTCATAAAAGTTTCCGTGGGCTTTTTGTGGCACCAGCACAAGATCCATTTTCTAAGGAAACAGAAAATAATTAACAATGAGCGAATCGAGTCAAGGCTGAAGTATTTGTTTCCCCTTCCATGCCCGCTCCATGACCCTAGGGCCAATTCCTCAACCCTTGCTAACACTGCATTTCTTAAGTAGACGGAGTCCTCAAAATGTTCTTGTCAGCTTGTAGCAAAGCGGACGTGACCAACCTGGGCTGGACTCTCTCGCCAAGGTCATAAAATTTTATTCTGAAGCCTATGAACAAACTATAGATTGCACTTAAAGGCAAATTACTAGAGACATAAAAGCAGGTTTAAAGGGCTTGGCTGGGTGCTTTTTAAAATATCTGATCGCATGGATCAGCAGTTTAGGGACAATTCTGACTACCATAACATACATAGCAAGGAGCGGAGGAAGTGGCCCCATACAGCTGAACTGTGTCGGAGGCAACTGTTGCCCCCAGCAATCAGATGATTATGCCCCATCCTAAGGATAGGCCATAAATTTTAAAAAAAAATCCTGGACAACCCCTTTAAGGCTTCAATGGTGCCAGTAGCAGAATTTAGATGAAAGTGAATATACAATTGGGTTATTGAAATCTAAATTTTCTGCAAAAAATTATGTAAGTTACAGTGCACAATATCTGTAATGCCGGCTATTACTGGCGTACTACCTCTCCCACCAGGCACAATCTCAGGTTTGCTACATGCTGTGCAGTTCCTGCTTTTACATGTCGCTGTACACATGGACTTCCGTCTGCTGGATATGCCCATATGCAGGCTCAGGCTTCCTTCTTGCATCTACAAGAGCCAGCACACCCAAATCTTCCCCCAACCAATCTCTGCCAGTCTGTATTTATAAAGGTCTGTTTCACTAGCCAGATCCTGCCTGAGCAACAGTTGCAGCTTGCTAGCTTCCTGTTCCTAAACAACTCCTTTGTATTTGCCCCTGGCTAACCAGACCTCACCCTTGCTGGAATATTTACACCTATTACTACAGACATGTCAAGTCACCCAGGATTCCCAGAGGTCTCCCGGTTTTGACCAGGGCACCCAATGAATGGTCACTTTCTCCTGTGTGCCAGCTCATTAGCATTCACTGCACTTTGAGATCACCTCAGCGCAGTGAATATTAATAAGGAGGTTGCCAGAGATCTTCTAGGAATGTAAAGTTCCCAAGAAATAAAGTATGCAAAGCTGACTGAGCCACAAGCTCTCAGAAACGGTTGTGTGAAGAGCAGATAAGAGCAGAACATAGCGAAAGGTCTTGTGAGGATCAGAGGTGTGGGCAGGTAGCTGAAGATACTCTATTCGTTGGGCAATAAGTAGAATTGAAGGGTTTGGCAGAGGGGAGCGGACGATAAACGTAGGGGGGGGGGTGGATTAAGCAAGCATTGCACTGTCCCTACATAATGTATTGGTATAGAGATATATACCAATATACTGTACATTATATAAAGAATGATTTCTCTATATATCAGCAGGCCAGGTCAGTGTCATTAGGTGTTGCGACATCGGCCTGACCCATGTGACATCTGTACTGACCTTGAAGAGGGCCGAAAGCAGCAGGTAGAGCACTGGAGCCCAGGAGAAGGCCGCTATGGGACATAATACCATGCGCAGGGGCCGCTATGGCACAGTATATTGTGTGAAGAGACCGAGAAGTCAATTACATTGTGTGGAGGAGTCAATATAGGACATGTGCAGGGTCTACTATGGGATATTATACTGTCTGGCCACTTTGGGACATTATACAGTGTGTAAATGGGGTGTTGTATTGTTTGGAATCCAGGAAAAGGGTTGTATGTCACCAGGGGGGCCCAAATCTTTACTAGTTATGCCAATGTGTAAAACACGTTTTTTTCCACAGCTTCAGCCTTAACAGGGGCGTAACTACCATAGAGGCAGCGGAGGCGGCTGCCACAGGGCCCGGCCATTAGGGGGCCCGGTGACAGCCGCTACCGCTGCATGTTTTTTGTTGGTTTTTTTTTTTTAATAGGCCGTTACGGGCCCTATTCACTTGCCGAACCTGGCTGGGCCGGGATCGGTAAGTGACACCGCGGGCCCCACAAAGGCTATCATTATATTTGCAGACCCCGAGCATAATGATCAGAGGCCCGGGAGAGGTAAGGGAATGTAAAAAACACTGTTACTTACCTCTCCACGATTCTGCCAGGCCTCCGTCCTACTTGTCTGATGTCTCTGACGTCACATGAACCCGGCCTGCTTCCCAGGTCATGTGATGTCCGACATCATAGAAATGGGCCGACAGCGGATAAGACAGCATAGGAGCCGGAGGACAGGTAAGTAACAGTAATTTTTTATGTTTTTATTCCCCCGGGTCTCTAATTATTATACTCTGGGGTCTGAAAAGATCCCAGAGTATAATAATTATTTATGGGTGTCCACTATGGGTGCAGGGGCCACTATGGGGGATAATACTGTGTGCAGGGGCCACTATGGGCTATAATACTGTGTGCAGAGGCCACTATGGGGGATAATACTGTGTGCAGGGCTTACTAAGGGACATAATAGAGTGCGGAGGAGGGGGTCGGTCGAGGTCTTCGGTGTCAGTTGGGGAGGGGCCCATTTCAAAAGTTCGCCACGGGGCCCCGCCATTCCTAGTTACGCCACTGAGCCTTAATACATGTTATTCAAAACTTTCAATGGAAATGAATGGGCACAGTACTTGTTCTATGTGGATTGTGCCATGTGGCCTGAGTAGTAACAGCTTTTCTGCAATGTGTATCTCACATCACCCCAACAGTACTGGTCTATCAGAGTAAGAGCCACTTTGTGGTGTCCATATGATATAATATTAAACCATTGTATTTTCTATAAAAATGGCAGAACCAAAAATGTATTACATTTACATACATTAGATTTTGTCTTGATGATACTGAGGATTGTCTATAATGTAATGTCCCCACCTACCTCAATTCTCCAAATTAAAAGCCCCGGGGTTTTTGTGACAGACTTAAATGCACCGCTGAGTGCCATGATTCTTCTGTTGTTGTCGATCCCTGGAAAACATAATAGTACATAATAGTACAACTGTAGTAAAACTAATACCAATAATACTAAGGCTGTATTCACATGCAGCAAGTTTCTCCTATTCATTCCAAACTCTCCTATTCATCTGAATGTGAATTTCAGCAAATCCCATACATGTGCTAAGAGGAATATACTCAATATAGTAGTGTTTAAGATGATTGTAATGAGATTTTTTTTAGACCTTTCTAATTCAGGTTTTATTTGTGCTTGACAATAGTGTGAATATTGCCTGATACACTGTAATATGCTTTGCCAACCCTTAAAGGGAATTTTTCACAGAGATGCAGATTTGTAGAACACTAAACATAGAAAATCCGCAGAACAAATATACCAGTACATCCTAATCCCCTTACCCCACTAAGGCCAGGGGACCACTTTGCGAAAATGTAGCATTTGGCCACGTTGATACTGCAGGAAAACTGAATTTTACAGTACCTGCAAAGTGGTTGGGATTCTAGGTAATCGCTTCCAAACATTGAAGAAAAAACTGCAGCAAAAAAAGCTGCGTTTTCAAAAACAGGCGCATTTTTGTAAATCACAGCATATCAATTATACTTGTGCAAATACTGGCGTATTCTATATAGGTGTAATAGAGGCAGAAAGTCCGCTTGCAAAGTAGATGGGATCCTAGCAAATCCCATCCACACATTGCAGAAAAATACACACAGCGGAAATGCTGGCCATTTCCCTATAGGCATAATTGAAAGTTCATAGACTTTCTGTGAAAAGCGCTGCAGGAAGAACCATGATACGTTTCCCACAGCGGCTTTTTCATAGGGTTTTATCCTCAATAAGAGAAGTAAAACCGCAGAGATAAACAGCAAAAATGCAATGAAAAATGCTGTGGAAAAAAACCTGATGCGTTCCCTCGCAGGGTTTTAGCCATCTTCCTTACTTTTTTTTTTTTTTTTTTTAAAAAAAAAGGTAAAGGGGAAATTTATTAAGCAAAACTTGCCAGAATTCTAACACGCTGTATGTCACATTTAGCAATTGTCTTAGACACTATTTAGCCATTTTTCCAATTTGTGCAAAAAGAGCATGGTGTAACAAGAAAAGTGCAAGGACTAGCAGACAAAAATGCCCCAAGAACTTTTAGGCTAAGGCCCCACATGACGTCCTGCAGCAAAAAAGTGCTGCGAGAAAAACTGCTGCAGCAATGCATTGTGGTTCTTCCTGCAGCACTTTGGACAGAAAATTCGCACTGGTTTCCTCTGATTCAATTATATGTATAGGGAAAGAATCACATCCACTTTATTGTGACTGTATTTACACCATGTGGGGGCCGAGCCTTCAGCTAACTAATAGTAATAATTAATACGGTAATTGTTATTAAAAGACATGCAAACTGATACAATGAATCTGACAAAAAAAAAACAACTATTCACTGACTGAACCAAACAAAAAAACAGTGGTCTGATAGCAGATATAGGGTGGGTTCACATATGTCTGACAACCTGGTGTTGGTCTTTTGTGTAGTTTGAGCCTATGGGGCACTGGATAGAGCACCAGATTGTCACTATTTGTGTTCAGGCATAAGGCAACTGGTCAGGCATAACTGGCATATGTTAGCCCAGTCCAAGATTTTTAGGGCACAGATTCTCCCAATACTCCACTAACAAACCACAGCCATAACAATAACAATAAGTTGCTATTCAGGCCACTATATTAGAAGACATGTTAACATAAAAACTTGCCCAGTATTTCTTGTAGAATATAAAGGGGGAATTTGACTAATTCATCGGGAAATGATCAGACATGGTCATAGATTAGGTTATACTATATTTCTGTCTATGAATTTGATGCTGGTGTGTAGAAGGAATATGTTAACACACATTGAATTTCTTTAATTTCCGTAGATGAATGGGAAGACTAAGGGCTAGTTCACAAAGGGATTCTGCATGTGCACATTCCGTCATGGCTGCCGTGAAAGGATGCCGGTGGAGTGCCACGGCATCCCGTCGCAGGTTTCCGCTATGGATTAGACCCAAATGAATGGAGGGTGCTGTCGCAAGGCGGATGCCGCGGCTGAATCGGGAGTAAGCAAATGCTGTAATTGCCTACCCCTTCCAATAAGCAAAAAAAAAAAAAAACGGCATTGAAATTACTTACAAAAACATATGGATAAAAGGAATGTGTCACCTCAAAATAACTTATTTTTAAATTAAGTTTTATATTAAGCGAGGTTCACACTTGCGTCGGGCTTTTTGCCGTTAGAGTCTGGCAGGAGACTTGAATTACGGAAAGCTCCTCCTCTGAAACAGCGGTTACCACAGACCCCATAGACTATAATGGGATCCGCTGAGTGGTTGTTGAGCTTCTGACGTTTATACTGAAACCATGCAGGACTTTTCTTCACGCTAATAATCTGCCGGAATAAATCTGCTAGTTTAAAATATATTTTTTTAAAAATAATTTTTGGTGAGATTTATTTTTTAATTTCTATGTTATTATCTATTTTTAGAATAAATCCTAAATACCCAACAATCCTGACTCTAGCCACTAAACCAAATAATTTGCTGTCTTTAGTCGATTTCTTTGCAGCAGTCACCTCACTTATCAGCGCACTGATCACAGCTACCATATATATATAGAAAAAGACACCAATTCCACCAGTCACAATAGTTGATTTCACATCTTATCTACTTCCCTTTCTGAACAACGGCCTCTGTACAAGTCACTAAACATGCCTAGAAAACTCTCCCCCAGAAGTGAATAGGGTCTGGTACAGACCATGATGTCTATGATGACCCATGGTCCATCTCCAAGAAACAGGAAGTCACTGATTATTTTACGCTTAGTGGCAAGAGTCGGAACTGCAAGATTTTTAGGATGTATTTTAATTATAAATAATAATGTAGAAAATTATAAAGATCACCAAAATTATTTAATATATGTTTAACAATAGGTTATTTTCTGTTGACACATTCCCTATAAAAATACACACTATGAATACATTCACCCCATATAAACCTGTAGGTTTCTTTTACTATTTTACCTATTGCTAATACAAGGAGAAAATGTAAAAAGGACCTAAAATGTTTTGATGTATTTCCTCTATTAATTGAATGGTTGTATTTCCATATTATATATTTATTTTTTTCTGCTTATGGGGGCAGCTGTTTCGCCTGAACATCGACTCTGTGCTGTGAATAGCAAGAGATCTCATTAAGAAATGACTAATTTATTAAGACTGACGTGTAGTACTGCAGACTGCGCCAGAGTAAGATGTGCCAGGGTTATTAAGATGCATACGGCTCTTCATCATTTTGGTACATCTTGGGTGGCCTCTGTACCAGAAGCTAAAATTTATGCCAGCTGGGAACTGAGGGTAGATTTTAGTTCTAATATGCACTAAATTAGAATAAGTGTGTTGGGCCATGCGGGTTCTGACCCCACCCTGTGCACTCCATGCCCTGCTCCACCTATTTTAATGAAAATTGTTGTGAGCAGCACATAAACATTGAGGTGAAATTTATGGTGCAAAAAAAAAATGTATGTAACAAAAATTGCACTTTTTCTATGCCAAAAATGGTGGAAATACAATGATATAATGAATTATGGGAGTTTAGTGGGTATGTTCTTCTATAGAGGGAGTAAGTGAGTTGTGTCCATTTATTATACGTTTTGCGATTATCTATTGGACATCCTCCGAGGTAGCCATTTTGACACATTGCTATACATCATGTCCAATGACGTTTGGTTCCATTGCATAGAGTTTGTTAATTTTTAGAACAACAGATAATGGCACACAGAAAACTCATTACTGAACCAACAACCAGTTCATGATCCCAAAACCTGCTATTGTAATCCTACTTGTAATGGTAATGAAATGATTTCTGAAAAGTGATTTGTACAAAACAGGAAGGAAATGTCATCCTATTGTGAGGCCCAGTGTGCAAAATGTACTATATACCTAAATATAGGTTTCCTCTGCAGACTTTCTGCTACACTTATATCTATATGGAAACCACGTCGGTTTAATACTTATTCATATACTGTGACAATGGCGGTATTATATACCACTTGTGCGCTGTCAACTTTGCTGCTATCTGCCGCGGCTGCAGAGATATATTTGCTGCTAGTTTCAGCACCAATATCCCTCCACTGTCATTAGAGTGGGCCTTATAGCCTAGCGTCATCGCTGGGCTGTGAGGAATGCCCCCTTAACAGGACAAGGCTATGAAAGAGTACTGCAGGGGGCGGGGGGCATGACGCTAGGCTGTAAGGAATGCCCTTCTGACAGTGGAAGGATATCGGTGCCAAAATTAAGGTAACCAATATCTCTGCCACCTGGGCACATCCTGGAAATGCACTTGAATTCAACACAGCTTTCTAGCAGTATGTAATACCGCCCATGCCAGAGGACATGAAACCTCCTCTTTTAAACGCTCCAAATCCAAAAGATAGATATAGGTAATAAAGACATTAGAGCCAATAAAGTTTTCCATCAAGGGTCAAGATGCTGGCGGACGAATATTTTTTTTATCATATTATAGATATGTATTCTTCTGTTTAAACAAAATGGTTGGCCAAATTAAGAGTTAATGACCGAGGCTTCCATTTGGCCAATGACTATATTTCTGCAGAGCAATATTCATTCTAGACTCTGCTGCGGGAACAACAATAATACAATCTGCTACTCACCCCTCCTATATGAGCTATTAACCTCAAGTCATTTGACAGATGCATTTCCTCTCCTTGTCAGTAAGATTGTCTTGCAGTGATAATTTCGTATAATGTAGGTTACAATCTCGCCGCTGGCCTCTTACTGTGACTTAAATAAGATTTTATAATTTCTTTAAGAATGATCTATGGCCCGAAGCTTTGTACAGTAAGCATTTATCCAATTTCTTATTGCACTTAAGGAAATTAACATAATAGGAAGGACTATTCCTATTGTGTAATGTGATGGTATATGCTATCATTTTGTGATGGGCAATGATCCATCCTCTGCTATCCACACTAATCCTGAGATTTCAGGGGTCAATCGCTGATCAGCACTGCATTCCCTTCATATGCTGAGTCTCCTGTATAGTGGATAGTGGGGAAAAGGTTGTAAAGGGGCTAAGGTACTGAATCACTCCCTTTATTCTCAGAATCTGTGGGGTCCCGGAGGTCATACTACCACTGATCCCAAAGTGATGACACATTCCAGCAATATGCTATTACGTGAAACAGGAATTAGAAAAGAAAGCTGTTGTTTGCCACAATAGATATTGTTTATATTTGTTGGTAAACCTTAAATAAAATTTACAATTAAAAAAATAAATAAATTCCATCACCTCCATCAAATCCAGTTCTTCCTTTAGTAAGTTCTGCTCTGCTGCAGTTAGTTTGGGTGCCTGATATGCTAATTAGATGAAATGTGAGATGGGCAGTCTACGGCAGGATCAGACAAGGGACCCTAATTCAGAGCTCTCTGACAATCAGAGACAGCCAGTGTTAGGGAGCCTGCACATTGAGTTTACGCTTGCTCATTCTGAACGTAAAACTCGTTCAGAGTGAGCGGCGTAAAAAGCAGATCTCATTGACTTGAATGTGTGCAGGCATACGTGCGCTCCCCATTGAAATCAATGGGAGGCTTTTTTTTTTTTTACCTATTGCTTTCAATGTGATATGTGCGTATCACATTGAAAGCAATAGGTAAAAAAGCCTTCCATTAATTTCAATGGGGAGTAGCGTATGCCGGGACCCATTCAAGTCAATGGGATCTGTTTTTTACGCTGCTCACTCTGAACGAGTTTTACGCTCAGAATGAGCGAGCGTAAACGCCGTATGCAGGCTCCCTTAGAGCTCAGAATCATGCCCATCCAACTGCAGTGGACTGAGAGTAGAGAGCCTAACTAGCATATCAGGCACCAAAACTAACTGCACTGATTGCTCAGGCTCAGGTGGAGCAGCATCTATTAATTGATATGAAGGGCTGCACTTGGTCCAAGTGGTGAAAGATCCTCTTTAAAGGGATTTTATCATTAGAATCCATTTTTTAACTAAGCCCACGTCGGAATAGCTGTAAGAAAGGCTATTCTACCCCTACCTTTAGATGTCTTCTCCATGTCACCATTAGATATCCCAATTTTCATTGTTATGCTAATGGGTCTCCAGACAGCACAAGGGGCGTTCCTCCATGCTCAAACAGCACTGGGGGGCATCCCCTGTGCTGCCTGAAGACTCTCCAGCGCCGCCTCTATCGTCTTCACTACCTCCGCCTCTTCTCCTGCGTCCCTGTCACGTCTTCATGCAAAAGCGCCAATTGCGCATGTCTATCAGCACTTTTGCATGAAGACATAATGGTGATTCGGGAGAAGAGGCGGAGGCGGAGAAGAAGATGGAGGCGGTGCTGAAGAGTTTTCAAGCAGCACAGGGGACACCCCCTGTGCTTTCTGGAGACTCATTAGCATAATGACGAAGAGCGGGATATCTCCCGAATGGCGGCGTGGAGAAGAATTCTAAAGGTAGGAGAAGAATAGCCTTTCTTAAGGCTATTCTGACGTGGGCTTAGTTAAGAACACGATTCTAATGATAGATCCCTTTAATGTACTGCTGTGCTCTGCGACTTGTGGCTCTCCAGATAAACAGAGGGAATATGAGAAAGAGAAGCAAATGACCTCATAATGGTACTAATAGAAATTACATCTCGCCATGCTATAAGCAGCACTTATGTAACTCAATAAATGCAAATTTTATAAAAGTATGGGTGTCAGAATATAGCGATACCAAACAAATTTTTTCAAAATGTTATATTTTTTTAAAGTAGCCTTAAAAGTAGATAACTTTACTATTGCTGTCATGGTACTGACCTGCAGCATTAAAGGTAACTAGTTACTTTTAACACTCAGTGAAAGACGAAAAAAACTAGATCAAAAAACAATGTAAGAATTATATTCTTTTCCATTTGTTTTGGGGTTTCATATTCACAAAAAAGGCAATATCTGGGCAGTGAAGGTGACGACCCTAACTTAACTTTTCCGGCGGGATCGAGGTCAGAGGTTATCTCAAGATCGTCTCAACCCTATTCAAGCATATATCATTAATGGGGTTGAGGGATCGGGATCAGGTAAGATCGGATCCCGATCGATGATCAAGCAAAATTCACGATTGCGATCGGGATCGGCTGGAAAATGATCGGAAATCGGATTTTAAAATTGATCCTGAAATCTCAAGATCGGCTCAACCCTAGCAAACAATCTATGTCAATGTTAACCAAAGCTTTGATCGTACAGTATCCATTTATGGGGTTCACTACCAATTTTGATTGTCTTCCTGCTCAATTCAGGTGTCACCTGCTTCATCTTCAACAGGGATCACTGTTGCTGGTCCTTATGGTCCATTCACACAGAGTTTTTTGGCAAGGATTTTGGTGCTGAAAATCCACGTGGAAAAAAAATACCTCCCATTGACTTCAACGGGTTGCTTTCTCTGGTAGCAGAAAAAGGAACCCATTGAAGTTCATGGGAGGTTTTTTTTTCAGCGCTGAAATTCCACATCATTGAAGAAACGGCTCTCGGAAAAAAGACCTCAGTGGCTCCCATTGATTTCAATGGGGGCCGTCTTTTTGGTCGGGGTTTTGAGGCGGATATGACCCTGATCAAAAAACTCTGTGTGAACTTAACCTAAGGTCACTGTTGTGCTGCTGGTAGTTATGAGATACTGTTGATGGCAAAATGAGGGCACTACCTATCTATATTATGGGAGAACTGTTGCTTGCTCACTCATGGCCCCATTGATATGTTGTTGAGAGGTCTATTATTGTATTTCAAAATATTGTATGTACTAAGACGTAGAGCCATATAGTGAAGGAATGAATATACTGTATGTAATAAAATAAGTCTATTTACATAATAGCATCTAAATCTCTTTCAATGGTTAATATGAAGACCACGAGTCCCACCGCCCACTACATACCAATAAATACTGGAATCTAAACTTCTAGCAGCTCATTGTAGTACATTGTTACCAGAAACATCAGCCCACAAGCCATGGAAAGCTTTTATCCACTCCCTCATATTTCTCTGCCTAAGTGCAAATGAAAACAAGAGTTGTTGTTGTCTGCCAGGCGGCTGGAAATCTGCGATCTGAGGGCATTAACCATTTATATAACGTCTAGCCTGCAAATATTATACTAAACACAATAGTATATGGTTATTATTAACGCCAGTCTTCCTAGCCACTGAGCCAGGATCATAAATCACCCTTCGTGAGTCATACGCCTGCAGGAAAATGGATGGAAATGACCTGGCGTACCTTTCCCACATAATTTATGCCAGATTTATTTTTCAGGAAAGTGGTGAGGATGGCACAGAAATGAAAAAAGTTGCAATTTTTTATGCAAAAATACTGGCGTACAAGGCATAATAAAGCTTGAGCCAATGTTACTATGCTACTATATGGCAAATGGGGCGAGTCCGTCAAGACCAGCATATTATACACCAGGCTTGATGGTCATGATCGGTCTTGATGGTACGTTATTCACCAGATTCATGACAGAGCACCAGCCTTATCATAAATCAGGTGCATTCTCCGCCAGGCCGTGTGCCTCATCCAAAATATATGTCAACTCACATCTGGCCTAGCATTTGGTTGTAATTTACCCACAAAAGTGCCATAAATGGTAGTGAATTAGGTTGAGACAATGGGCTCAATCCAGCTTGACAGCCTTTTTTTAAAATTTTATCTATAGTTTTTGAAAAGTATTTAATCATGCAATTTTCACTCTGGCAACTATGCCTAATAAGTGATGGACAATTGCCAATTCTGTAGAGTCTTCTTTGCTGCAGTCACCTGCATTTACCTTACTGACAAGACAAACAGGATATCACCTCTGTAGATAATACCACTGACCTATCATTGTGTGCACTGCTGATATTAGATGACATTCAGCTTCTCCATTCCACCTCCCTGCACAGAGCATGTCTACACATCTCTCCCATAAACCTCAGTGAGTCAGCTCCAGTCTGTTGCTTCCTATGGCCATCAGACAGCTGTAAAACACATCCCTAAAGCCAATAAAATGTGTAGTATTTATTTAGCTTTGTCTTTATTTTTTACTGACTTTCTTATTTCACACTCTGTGCCCCGCGTAAGGTCATAAAAGATTACATTAGTTTTTTTTCTAGCTGATTTTCCTTGTAACTGGGGCTGAGATATTAGCCCAATTTACATGGGAATGAAGAGCTTATCTAAATCTGCTGAGATACGGCAACTACTTGTAGAGTCGTAAATTGGAAGATCCTGGGCCTCAATGCAAAATCAGCAAAGGGACCCACCTGTGTTATGTCATTTAGAATAGGCGTATATTTTATGTGGCAGAGGGGGGATTGGGCCTATTAGGGTGCAGGGTCTGGTAGTGACTGCTATTGCTGCACCCCCTATAGCTACACCCCTGGCTACTTGGCACCCAGTGGTCATGTGATCTCTGGACTGCAAAGAGGAAGCATCATGGCAGCTTTCTTATTTTTCTGTTCCTGGGTGAAGAGAAAGTACATTGGACCCATCATTCTAATAATTGGTAGGTGTTCTATAAAGAGGAAACCTCTAATGTCCATTTATACTGTATAAGTGTATGGCTTCAAATGGACATTTATGACATCTCCTACCAATGCAGGGTCTGTGCTCAACTTTAGAGGCAAATGTGACAGTGGTTAGCACACAGTGAGGTCCTGGGTTAGAATCCGACCAAGGGCAACATCTGAATTGGAGTTGTTATTGTTACATTGTTTTCCTACAGGTACTCTGGTTTCCTACCACATGCCAAAAATATAATGATAGGTAAATTCTGTAGAACTTCTGACCCTTGTGTGCACCTGTATTGCAGACTCTAACTTCCCTACTCCTCAATGTTCCCTGCAATTTGGGTCCCGTGGTGAGAAAAGAACATTACAAATGTTTGTCGTTGTCATTATCAAGAGTTTGCATGTCAATCATGGAAGGTCTCTCTCATTTGAGTGTCTGGGATCAGCTATTTTTTTGCACATTTTGCAGTATTGCTGAAGAGAAAGCCCATATAGTAAAACATCCATTGAAACTAGTGAATGCTGTTTGGTCGCACTGTAGGTAGAACTTAAATGGTCGCTTACTTTTCAGACAACTTAGTCTAATTTAATAGAGCATGTGATACGCAAGCAAAATGTGTCTGGTGTCTGTCTGAAAATCCTTCAGATCCTGCCACTAAGTGTCTCCCTTCTTGGTAATTTGCAGTTCACTCCCTTTTACAAGGGAAGTCCAGTCCATAGATTCCATTATAAAGCAAGACGAGTCAGAATGAGTGGAGGGAGAAGGTTTTTCTTTCCTCACAGCACATCTGCAAACTGCTTTCTCTAAACTGATTTTTCATACCAATGACCTCTCCACTGGATTGATCATCACTATATGATCTGTCAGAATCTGACACCTTGTACCCACACAGATCAGCTGTTATAGCAGGCTCTGGGTGCGAGAAGCTGCTGGTGGCTGGGGATGGGGTGTTGCATGCAGCACCATTCCTACTCATGTAATAGGTGCAGTGCAGCAGCCCCATCCACTTTATAGTGGTGGTTCCAGGGAATGGCAGCACCACTCCTATGATTTGAATACCAACCCAACCCCACAGATAGATAGGTTAGGGTCACCTGAATCAAGCGGTGTTTCCCCTTTGTGAATCACTGCTTCCATTGCCGAAATATAGCTGTTTTTGGCAATATGCAAATGAGCTCTTGGGAGCAATGGCAACGCCCTCAATCCTCCAAAGAGCTCGTTTACATATCGGCCAAAAAACAAAAACAAAACTTGGTACCTCAGCAATGGTAGCCCTGATTCACAATGGGAAAACGCCATTTAATTCAGGTGACCCTAATCTATTTATCTGTAGGGTTATATTAATAAGACTTACCCCAGGACTTTGTGTAATAGGCCACATAAATTTGCTGGGAATGTGTGTAAAAAATTGAGGTCTACCCCTGCACATGTGATATAGTTGGCAACTATGATAGAGACAAAGCCACTACATTAGCCCATATTTTTGCATATGTCAATCATCTGTTTGTAACTAATATAATGGGGGGGGGGGAATCATACATTCTTGTGAATTAGGCCTGAGGAAGAGCCAAGAAGCAATTAAAAATTGGAGAAAAAAATAATATTAAAAATATTAAGTCAAACGTCTGCAGATCTTGCACATGGGCAGTAGGGCAGAATTCAAAAAATGCCTAATTATCTTTCCCAGATAAGACCGTACAATATTACTAGAACACCACATCTTGTTATATTTAACACTGAGGCCAAGACATCAAAGAAAGACTTAGATTCCCAAATCACATCTCTGCTCCAGCACAGGACATCTGATCTCACTATAGCTGCCAGTGACAATTAGGACTACATTCACACATAGACAAGTCACTACGGGGGCCTCAGATGACTCTGCTTTTCTTCATGTAATTGCTGTCAGCTTACTAGGATTTGGTCCAAGCATGTGAAACTTTGTCACTAGTCATGCAAAAGAATCATGAAAAATGAATTGACTTCTATAATGGCAGAAGGATACCGCCTGACTATCGCCCTTATTATGGAGGTAACAGAATCACAAACTACTATTTCCTTATATTAATAATTTTTCAGTGTTAGGAGTATTTAGAAGACCTATGCAATGCTACGATAATGTACAAGTTAGCCATCAGTATACTATATTATATTATATTACAATCAGTTATCAGGCAATACAATAGTGAGATGAGTACTTACTAGAGCCAAATACAAGTCAGCCTTCCCTCTTAGGATGCAGTCCAGTCTGGTGTCTTGTGTACAGTCCTAACAATGCCAGCAGAGGCAGGGAGCTACACTGCCCATTATATGTCACACCCAAAGCCACGTGGAAAGCCCTGCATTTACAGGGAGATTACACAGAGAGCTATGTGGTGTACCTCGCTGGTTTCTGCGCCTGGCATATGAAATTATATACTGAGGCTGCATAAGGAGAGGCTGTACAGTTATTAGCATGGACCCAGCCCTTTACGGCAGCCGCTATACTCAGATATATTTATAGCCAGCAGTCTTTAGTATAAGAGTTCTAGATATATTTCACTCTTGTGCTGCTTTGCATACTAAAATTTACATTATATAGGAAAATATCAAATCTCTTCTTACTGATGTAGCAGAGCTGAATTGGCTATTTCTGAATTTATCTCTGTATTGGAGACTTTATTAGAAGCCTCTGTTGCAGATTACATAAAAATGGCTGACATAATAGCGCAGCATGCAGCACGGTTTTACTCTAGTAGAATGACAAATGCTATGCTGAAATCCCCCTAGACCCCTTTAACCCAATGAGGTCAATCAGACACTGTTGTTGCCCATCATATGATGGATCATACAGTGCTGCTATTATATTGCTCTGCTCCTATAATGATGCAGAAAAATGGAAATAACAATGGGGGTGTAAACCCAGCCTTACACATTGGGGTGCATGACCTGTGCATCATGGAACTGCCTGCTGGTTGTTGATTTTATATAATATATATATATATATATATATATATATATATATATATATATATATATATATATATAATATATTGTGATATCTTGATGAATTTCATCAAATGACAATGCCACCTCTATCATACAGGTATATACTGTCCATAGAGCCCTTCACGTTTATATCCATAAAAATATTAAAGAAAAACAATACACTATGGTTCAGGTGGAAGACACCACCAGTGATTAGTATTATACAACCTAAGTACTGTGAGGGGCATTGCTCACAGCCCAGCTAGACTGTCAGGAACGCCCTCCTGACAGTGCAGAGCTATCAGTAATGACACCGATAGCTCTTCACCTGGGGCACATAACAGGAAAGATGACAGTGCGCTGAATTCAGAGCACTGTCGGCTTTCTAGCGGTATAGAAAACCGCATGTGTCCGAGGACATGAACACTTCTTTAAATATGGAACTTAGGCTATATAACCAGAAGGTCTTATCTATGATGCACAAAATCTTGAGTATGACTACAAATGCAATAATGAAAATACTCCAGATGTTTATGGAGACATCTTGAATGGCTGAAGAGAAGCAAGTCCAAAGTTTGCAGTAAATGCAGACAAAGAGTAAATTTTAAAGTTGACTCTTCAATGATCATTTCATCATATCAAAGTCATTGATAAACTAGAGAATAGTTTGGAGGAAAGACACCAACTTTGCTTATAACTTCTGATGATAGTGACTGGGAAGAGGCAACCATGGCAAGAATACTTAGTTCAGTTTAGAATCTAATTATCAGAGGAGACACATGCACTGGAAAGACTTAAGAAATGTGTGTTTATTAAGTTGGCCTTAAAGTGTAGTGGAGCCTCCTGACATTCCCTCTTATGACTTACGTTGGAAGGATCAGGCAGCTGGATTTCAACATGCTCAATCTTTTTACTTTCAGGAGATAAGACAATCCCAGAGGTGTATGATAGTGGCTTATTCTCTCTATTCAGAGAGAACACATGCAATCTTACCTGAGCTGAGCATGCAGGTGCTATCAGCCAAATGTACTTTTGTCTGAACGCTATATATAGTGTATGGCTAGCTTTACTCGTATAGTCTATACTAAGTTCTGTTCACACTTAGGCTTGTTCCCTTAGTGGAGCAAAGACAGCTATGATGGATTTATTTCCAAAGTTGTTAAATTAATCCTAATGGATTCTATTGGCTTAAAATTAGGATTGCCAGGTTTCAGCAATTTTTTCACAATAATTTAGTGCTGCAGTTTATTCTATTCTTCTCATCAAAATACAACGAAAAAGTTCCAGATAGAGAGAGGATCATTACTAATATCAGTAATAATAAAGTATAGCATAACATGAAAGACTTCTTTTCAGCCAGATGTGAGATTTGCCCTCTGGATATAACAGCTGAGAGCAGATGATATCTTAAATCTCTAGACAGAGGGTATTGATCTTGGCATTTATTGTGATATTTAGGTTGAGATTGAAGTTTCTACCCTAATATAGGGTAATAGGTGTCTACCCCATAGGGGTTTTTGTTTTCCCCTGGATCAACACTGTGGTATTGTACGATGGACCTGATGGGCATGTTTCTTTTTTAAGCTTATTAGCAATGTATTGATGCACATAAACAGTACAATGTATATATATATACCCTGTGATCATCTCAAACCAACAGTAGAGATTGAGCAGAAATAGTAATGTGTCTCACCTTAAGGTCAGAAGGGCTCCCCGTAGCGCAGGACACAGAGCTGGGTTGCACCGTTATCCTACACTAGTGAATCTGTTCACCAGAAAATGAAAAAGGAGAAGACAAAGAAAACAGAAGGAGCTTTTCTCAATAAAGTGATTCAGTTTGTGCAAACAGTGTCCCTATTCTCTTCCAGTCCATGACATTTGCCTGTGTTTGCATTGTCCTATCTCTTCCAGGTCTGGAGCCAATCACAGTTCTGATGATGACCCATTCATCCCGCATACACAAATCACATGAAAATGCTCTATTTGTCAGTATTCAAACCACCGGTATACGGAGGTCCAGTGTCCTCGCATATTGTATTTGCTTCCAGGCCGCCTTTAACATTTCTTACTGTGATTGATTTTTTTAAGTGCACTTTTTAGCTGATCAATAATTAATTGTGGAAATGACCAGCACTTTGTTTGGGGAAAGGACATAATACATTTGTAGTGAGGGCGCTGTAGGCTGTACTTAATATTCCTTTACAAAATATCAAATGATAGCTTTTCTTCTTTTACATTTACATATCGGCAATAGAATACCAATTCAGTTAGACCTGGTTCACATCTGCATTCAGTATTCTGTTCGGGGAGTCCACTTGGGGACCCCCCAAATGGAATACCAAACGCATTGATAAGCGGTGAACAATGAAAGCACATGGACCCCATTGATTATAGTGGGGACCGTGTGTTTTCTGCGCATGTCCACACGACTCTTACGGAAAGGAAAGTAGTTCATGAAGTACTTTTCTCTCCACATGACTCATGCGGACACCGCGCGGAAAACAAACAGACCCTATTATAGTCTATGGGGTCCGCGTGCTTTCATCAGCTCATTGTTTGTCAATGCGTTCAGTATTCCGTTCAAGGGGTCCCAAAGCAGACTCCCCGAATGGAATACCGAACGCAGATGGGAACCTGGCCTTAGGGTCCCTGTAATAATACATTTGCTTATTGTGGTTAAATATTTGTCTATCGTGTCAGATACCATCATGCCAGGACTAATAAGCAGTAAGCACTATAAAAAATTTTCCACTAATATACCGGTAATGTTATGGCAGGTATGTGATACTAAAACAAATGTGCCAGATCTGCTGTGTTCTAATCCTGTTCTCATCAGTTTGTAGCACTGGCTGTCCTATGCTGACCAAGTAGACCGATCTTAGGCCCCTTGCACACTACTGCGTACAGGCTGCTGGACATGATTGATGTAATCTGTGTGCTACCAGTGTACCAGCCATGCTTCCGCAGCCTCATTCAATGAATGGGGGCCACAGAAGCATGGCACAAAATCGGACAGGAATAGGACCTGTCCTGAGTTTTGTGGCTGGGCCTGAAGGCCCACACATGGATCTGTGTAATACATGGCCATGTACATGGACCAACAGAAATGAATGGGTCAGTGTACTAAGCTTGATCGTGTGCAAAGAGCCTAACAGATACTGAAATCGGTGTGAGTTATCAATTTACACACACACACATTTTTCTGTGGATCAAACCAATTCTCTTCTTCCTTCTCTGCTATGATCCTCCTAAAACAAACCTTTCCTATTCCCTATAATGAAGCTGTCAGTCAGATAATGTTTCAGACATTGTTTACACATTACAATTATTGTAAAATCATTCTGCACGCCTGTAAGATTGCTCTGAAAACTGTGAGTAAACCCAGACTGCTGGGACCTATACCTCTGTACCTTACATTAACCAGTAGGAGAAACCCGCCCCCCACCATAAAGAACTGGACGGACACCGTCATATTGGGTTAGTGGGTTGGCCACAGCTTTATTGTGATAAATAACAATTAAGGGAAAACACATACTCCATGTCCCGAAACACCGATCTTCATTGTTATGACAACAGCTGACCATCCGTTGCCATGTAATACCCTTGGATGACTTCCTGGGACATGGACCATGCCCCCGCCAAGAAGGGGGCAGTGTACCCCTACACCTGACCCCGACCAACCCCACCCACCAGCACTAACGCACGCTCCAAGCCATCATGAAGGCCAGACAAAAACACATCGAGACCAATGGGATTCAAGTGAACCCCATCAGCCAGAAGAAGATCCTTGTTGTCACCCTCCAATTCGGTGTGCCTAACGGTCACACCACCCAGGGACCGAACAAATCTAGACACTCGGACATTCAAAACGCGCCGGGCCCGCTCAATGGCCGCTGGCACACGGGCGCCCCTCCAACGCACCCGGGGAACCATCTCAGACCACACCATGACAACCTTTTGGAAGAATTCAGGAAAACGAGCAAAATCCTGCTTGATGATAGAAATGAGGTCAGCAAGTTTAACCTTGCCAAGGTCATTCCCACCGGCATGTATCAGCAAGACCACCGTGCCAGAAACCGACCTGCTAAATTTCGCCACTTCAGCCAGAACCCGATTCCACCGCAATCCTCTGATACCGAGCCAATGCACGTCCACGCCCGAGAAACCCAAAGACACCCCGCCTGGGCGCACAGCCGCTCTCCTCTCCACCCAGAAGATATACGAGTGACCGAGAATCCAAACGGACACAACCGAACCTGCAAAGAAAAACAAGAACAACAAGAAGCAAAATAACACTCAACAGGTAAGCAAGTCAGGGCAGATATAGGAACGGTAACTATCAGACTTCCAACGCCCAAGGCGCTTAACCCCTTTATCACCCAAACCCGCTGCGTGGGCAGTAGTCGCCGCACCAATCCGAAAAGAATGCGTCCCAAAATCCCTGGGCTCCAAACCCACATTCGACAAACACAACCGAAAAACCGAGTTAAACTGGTAACGAGTAAGGGGCAGTCCTGACCCATGCAGCAGAAAATGAACCCCCGTAGGACGAGAACGAACAAAATCTCCAACAACCTTCACCGGACAAAAAGGGGAATCAGTAGGGCGGACCACCAACCAGGACCCACGGCCATACAAATCGGTCTTAGACTTGCGCACACAAACCCTGATTTCAGCTTCCGACCACAACACATCACGCTCCCCTAGACCACCCCCAGACCTAACACTTGACGGGACTAACTCACCAATGCGAAGAGCACAGAAAAAGGCAAGCGAAAAAGCTGCACGAAACAAACAAACTTCACTCTCATCCGTACACACAACCGGCAAAACAAACAGTAAACGGTCCAACAACACAAGGGACACCGGGCGGCACATATCCTGGCGCGCACTACCTTTCTTCCAGCCTTTCAAAATCTGACGAACTACAAAACACTTGGTAACGTCTGGACGACCACTCAATTTCAACATGAAAGCAACCCCGGAAAGATCCTTAGAAACCGCCGATGCCAACAAACCCCTGCGCCGCAGCCGTTCCAGATAAGCCAACGTAACATCAAGCAATGCGTCATCCTCTGCGGGTGCAATTCTGCCAGAGCAGGACAACCAAGCCTCCCAGGCCTTGGAATGCCGTCTCCACGTTGCCGGAGCAACAGACTGTCGTAGAAGGGCCCTCAACTCCGCTCTATCAGGTCCCACAAGAAACTCGGGCAAGGATAGCCCTCCTCCTCCGCTGTCGGATGAAGAGACCTGAACAACTGAAATTGGGAACGGGACAAAGCGTTAGCAACAGTATTATCTACGCCCGGAACATGCCTAGCGCGAAACCAAATATTCGCCTGCAAGCAGCGCAAAACCAAATGGCGCAATAAGGACAGAACCTCCAGCGAGGAGGAAGACTGGCTATTTACCGCTTGTACTACTGCCATATTATCCGTCCAAAAACAGATCCTGCTATTGCTGAAACGTTGCCCCCCACAGCTCAACCGCCACTATGATGGGAAATAACTCCAGGAGGGCTAAATTCTTAACTAAACCCGAACGAAACCACTCAGCGGGCCAACTCGCCCTGCACCAAGCATTACCAAAAACGGCCCCAAAACCATCACTGCCAGCCGCATCAGTATGCAACGACCACTCGGCACTGGATACCTCCGCAGACTGACAAACCGCCTTTCCATTAAAAGAGGACAAGAAACACCGCCAGACCCGAAGGTCCTCCCGCAGTGTCATTGTGACCCTAATAAAATGATGCGGTAAGAGAATCCCTTTGGTAGCCAAAGAAAGGTGCCTACAAAAAACACGCCCCATAGGGATGACTCTGCAAGCGAAATTAAGTAAACCGAGAAGCACCTGCATCTGATGCAGCGTGACCTTCCTAGCCTGAAAAACCTCCTCAACAGCCCCAACCAAGCGCTCTAACTTATCACTAGGCAAACGGCAAACCATATCCGCTGAATTGATCTCAATACCCAGAAAAGACAGACGGGTCAATGGACCTACCGTCTTTTCTGCAGAGAGGGGAACCCCCAAAACGCGCCATCAACAACTGAAAAGAACGCAAAACATAACTGCAAACCGGGGAGGCAGCCGGACCGACAATCAGGAAATCGTCCAAATAATGCAAAATTGCCTGATGTCCGGTTTCAAAACGAACAACCCACTCTAAAAAGGAACTAAAAACCTCAAAATAATAACAAGAAACCGAACACCCCATTGGCAAACACATGTCGACAAAAAACTTGCCGCCCAATGCGCAGCCAAGGAGGTGAGAACAATCCGGGTGAATCGGCAGTAAACGAAAGGCCGATTCGATATCGGATTTAGCCAGGAGAGCCCCGGGACCCGCACGACGAATCGCGTCGACCGCCCTATCAAAAGAGGTGTAGGAAACCGCGGCCACCTCTTTTGATATGCCATCGTTGACGGACTCCCCCCTGGGAAAGGACAAGTCATGTATCAAATGAAATTTACCCGCCTCCTTCTTGGGAACCAAACCCAAAGGAGACACACGCAAATTGGGATAGGGCGGCTCGTCGAAGGGGCCAGCCATCCTACCCAATTCAACCTCTTTCATCACCTTATCCCAAGCCAGAGGCAAGAGGAAGAAGAATCGGACAAGTACCGCATCCTTGAAGAACGGGGTGACAGTGCCGGGGACCCCCCAGCCCGGTAACCCATCCCCCTACGGGCAGACCGGACATTGGCGGATCCACGAGGGCTAGATGTAGACCCCCGGGAACTATCACCCCTATGCACCCTCGAGCGGTTTCGGCTATCATGGGCCACCGAAGATGGGCGGGAAGACAGGGAAGGACCCCGTGAAGCAAGACCCTCGCCGATCCCAGCAGCCCCGGCAGCACAGACCGCAAGAGCTTGACCCTGCGGGAAATTGCTAAACAAGAAGGTGCTAGTCGCCGGAGAAACTGGGGGTGGGGCATCCCTAACACTGCCAACTGCCGCAGGACCCCCTCCATCAACCCGGGGACTGGCTCCACCCACCCGGGGGCTGGCTCCACCCACCCGGGGACTAGCTCCACCCCCACTCCCTCCCGTAGCTGGGGGAAACACGTGTGGCTGAGTCTCCCCGTTCCCCACCCCGACAGGAGGCACTCCGACACAAACAGCCCCCCCTTCCCCCCCCGCACGGGCAAAGCTAAAGGGGCAGCCCAAACCTCCCCTCCCCCTGCTCCGGTCCCCCCAAGTGATGAGGAGCCCTGTACTGGAAGCGGGGGAGCGAACCCTCCCGCCCCAGGTGTGAGGCACTCACCGCTGGGACCTCCTGGGACGCGGCCATCTTCACCTCCCGCTCCGGCGGAGGCCCGGCGGCCATCTTGGGCGCGTGGTGAGCTGCGCGCGCGCTCCTCCCGGCAGACGCGCCCCGGGCTGCTTCCTTCAGATGCGGCAGCCCGGCTCCGGCCTCCTGGCCGGCTCACACGCCCGGCAGAAGAGCGCTCGGCGTGTGTCCCTCCAGACGTCCTCCTCTTCATCCCCCGAGCCAGGGGGCTAAGGCGCAGGGGAGGCCTGCTGATGCGCTGCGGCCTGCAGGCAGCCCGACCTCCATCATCCATCTCCCGGGGACCGTGGACAACTTCCTCCGGCATACTCCTCAGCAAGTCCTCCAGCCAGCGACGGCCTCCAGTACGGACCCTCTCCAGAATCTGCCTCTCCAGGTTAGCCATGATGCGGTCACAGGGAGTGTACTTTCAGTCACTTCAAGGACCAAAGGTATGAGACCCAGACTACGTGCCCCTAAATTTATAACTTAGTAAAATTGCTACATACTTAGAAACGGGGGCGGGCTCCACTATCAAACCAGAGGAAGTAATAGAAGATCTAGCTTACAAGCTATAGTCCTTCTGATTCCCTGGAAATAGGGGAGAAAAATGGTGACATACTCGAGTTTAGCAGACCGCCGCATATGTGCAGCTGGTATATCTGAGGGACCTGGATTAGGTTAACTACACAACTTCCCAAACTAGATATATATATTCTGCATTATGGCTGTAAATATTGGGGCAGATGAGCTCTGAATAAATGTGTATACAGAGCACAGTCATATTCTATCAGACCATTGGGAATAGCTGCAATAAACTACTAGACCAATATACTTAATATCTTTCTCAGATGATCATCAGAGCGTGTAATATTTCAGTACATAATAAAAAAAACAAGACTCAGATTTGCAGGATGTGTAATGTAAGATAAGGGTGTATAAAGGGCCAGCATCAGTACACAGCAAATCTGGGCAGATGTCAGGACTCCCAGTGCTTGGGGGAACACCCTTACCCCTGCTGAAAGGTCTTCCTCTATAGACGTAGTGATGTTTACCACATAGTGAACAGAAGAATAAAACGAGTAGGGTTTTCGGAGACCCTACTGAGATTCTGATTTTCAATGACCCACAAAACACGATGTCAGCCTGTGGTTTATAGCTTGCTATGAGGAAGTTCAATACTTATGTTATTAACAGGAATTAGTACACTAATAATATTAAATTAAGAAACTAGGGAATTAGGGGAATATGGGACCCTCCAAATAAGATTTGTCATCAAATATTATATTTCACAAGTTAGACTACATCATTCTGTGCGGTGTTATATCAAGTGTTATGTTTGCAGTCTCTAATATGTTTAGCAGAAGGTAAATACATTAATATATCAGGCAGGTAACTTTGCATGCACTTTGCAGATATGTAAATTTTGGCCCACATGAGTCATGAGTCATATGTGTAACACAAGCAGGAGGTGCAGGCCAACAATCTGACTCTAAGGATATAGGTGCTGTACATTATTACTGTGCCCCACTCAAGTCATATACATTGTGCCTTACTCTTGTAGTATCGGGCATAATAATGTAAAGTGAACAATGAATTCACTCACCAGGTTCAATGTTCACTTTTTTCAGCCTCCGAATAGTTATACCTGGATGGTGATGTGATTAGCAGAATGACCTATTGATTCACAAACAGCCAAAAGTCCCTGTTGTATATGTAAGTCTATGAGAGTATAAAATCCAGGCTTTCATAGACCTACATAGAAAAAGTGGCTAACTTGTATGTAATTTGGCAGGTCAATCTGCTGACCACATGACTAGCCAGGGGGACTGTTCAATTGTTAGTTTAGTAGAACCTATAAAACAACTAAATACAACCAAGAACTTTTCTATGAAGAGGTCAGTTCTAGACTAGACATGGGTAATGTGGTAGATGTAGTATAACTGTGCTTTTCTAAGGCTTTTGACACTGTACCACATAAAAGGTTGGTATGCAAAACGAGAATGCTGGGACTGGGTCAAAACATACTAATTTAGGTTTGTAATTTGCTCATTGATAGGAAACAGAAAGCGCTTTGTAATGGTAAATATTCAGACTGGGTCACAGTCACCAGTGAAGTGCCACAGGGCTCAGGAATTGGGGAGTCACAGTCACCAGTGGGGTGCCACAGGGGTCAGTAATGGGGGGTCATGAATGTAAGCTTATGCATTTTGGTTGAAGAAATAATGTATGATCATGTACTTAAAGGAATCCTATCATTCACACACTATTTTTTCTAGGTACCACGTCGGAATAGCCTTAAAGGGGTTGTCCCACGTCGCATACTCACCAGTCTTCATTGCTGAAAATTCTTCTGTCTTCCGGCTTTGTTGCGTCATTGGTGGGCGGGGTTACATATGCAAAGCCAGCGGCGAGATGCCGCTGGCCCTGCATGTACGCTCATAGCTAGTGAGACCAGTGTAGCCTTCACAGTGCGACTACAGACCCGGCATCCACTGTAATAGTTACAGCGGATGCCGGGGAGTGTAGACGCCGGCACAGATGCCTGCAACATCGCTATGTGCCTGCCCTGCATGAAGCCAGCAGCGGCAGGAGCTCCTGTTTTTCCGCTCCTCTGCCCCCCCCCCCCCCCCTGGAATAGCAGCATCGCTCCTGCCGCTGCTGGCTTCATGCAGGGCAGGCACATAGCATTGTTGCAGGCATCTGTGCCAGTGTCTACACTCCCCGGCATCTGCTGTAATAGAGAGGCGGATGCCGGGGAGTATAGACGTCGGCACAGTCTGTATTGGCGGTCCCTTCCTCCCAAAAGGTAAACTACCCCTCCAGGCTCGCTCCCGTGTACTTAGCCCCTCCTCCCTCCCCCCTCAGAGCAGCAGATACATCACTTGACTTATGACCAGATAAGTCAAGGGATGTGTCAAAAAAAAATGAATAAAGTAAGATAGTGGACAAAGTATCAGTATAGATAGGATCCTTGTGATGGGACAACCCCTTTAAGAAAGTCTATTCATCTCCTACCTTTGTTGTCTTCTCTGCGCCGCTGTTCGCCTACAATCCCAGTTATTGTCGGTATGCAAATTAGCTGTCTCGCAGCACTGGGGGCAGGCCCCAGCGCTCAAACAGCACTGGGGGCGTCCCCAATGCTGCGAGAGAACTCTCACCAGCGCCGCCTCCATCTTCGTCAGGAGCGTCCTCTTCAGCCTCTTCTTCCAGTGGTGGCTTGTAACTTCTAGGCCTCAGGCCTTGGGCAGAGCAGACTGCGCGTGCCCACAGCCCATGAGAAAGTGGCCGCTTGCACAGCATTGTAAGCGGCCATTTTCTCGTGGCCTGTGGGAAATAATAGAGCCCATTTAAGGACAAGTTTATCCAGGGTTTATACTGATTGCCAGATTGGAGACAGGAAGGATTTGTTTCTCCTGACATGGGGCAATAGGCATAAGCCTCAAGGGTTTTTCTTCTTGCCTTCCTCTGGATCAACACTGTAGGGTTATAGTTTGGACTTGACAGACTTGTTTCTTCATCTAATCTCATCTATTATGTTACTATGTAACTATGTAAATGCCGGCCATAAGGTGTTTTGCATGAGGTCAGCTGCCAGAAATATGTACTTGGTTCTAGATGGAAATACATTTTGGGACTTTACAGCTATCTCTTGAGGTTGCCCCATATATATCCATGTTCAGCTCAAATAAGCATGCATGAATGGGGAGAGGGGAGTAAGCCACTGTGACACCTCTTGTATTGCTTCATCTCCCCAACAACAGAAAAATTGTGCATTTCAAATATGAAATTTGGTAGTAAGAGATGCTAAGTACTATCATGTCCTTTCCAGTGTGGCTTCTCTTCACATACTAGGTAAAGGATAGATAGAAGACATTTCTTGGGTGCTTATAAGGATGCCATACACTGCACGACACTGGTGTGTATATGAACACTGTATGCTAGGATTTAAGCGCTGAATGGTACTATGATCAGTCATGATGTAGGAAATGCAGGGTTGTAACTATAGGGGGTGCAGAGATAACAGTAGCCTCTGTACAACATAATAGGACACCAAGTATTATTTATAGCACATGGTAAGTGGGGGCCCTCTTACAGATATCGGTGGTGCCCAGGAGCTTGTAGTAGCACCCGAGTAAATGTACAACAATATGGAGCAGTTTATGAATATTATAAATCATTTATTCTTGCATGGTGGAATTGTTATTGGCTTAGTAAACCTTTATTTCACGTGAGCTATAAGTCAGTGCACCACCAGCACCTGGCAGTTCCAGTAAATGGTGTTTCCAAAGTATATCACATTTACTTAATAGAGGGCTAAAGAGTAGATCGATATTATAAATGATTTCGTTCATAAGAGCCACAACATCACCTACATTATTATTTTTCTATCAAATCAGATTTACGTTGTTATAATGTATCTTCTCCCTCTACAGGACACAGTGCAGGAGCTTTATCTGCAATTACGCACTGCTGTAACTAATAATATAATAATAATACATTTTATTTATATAGCGCCAACATATTCTGCAGCACTGTACAATTTGTAGGGTTCAAGTACAGACAAAAAGATACATTACAAAGAAATACTTTCTTCACACAATGGGACAGAGGGGCCTGCTTGCAAGAGCTTACAATCTATGAGGTAGAGGGGGTGACATAAGAGGTAGCAGGGGCGGCATTGCTTATATAGTGGTCATACAATTTTGTAATAGAGGTTACTGTCATTACACAAACATAAAACTGTATGAGCCATCACTAGTCATGTCCTTTAACATGTGGATGGTGCTTGGACATATAAAGTTAGTCTGAAATGGCATCATATCATGTGGGGTAATGTGGGAGCAGGGACAGAGGAGGGTTAATTTTAGGAATTCTAATTACAGTTACGGGTTTACATTAGGAATTGTGATAGGCCTGTCTGAAAAGATGTGTCTTTAGTTTGCGCTTGAAGCTGTAGAAATTGAGAGTTAATCTGATTGTCCGGGTTAGAGCATTCCAGAGAAGTGGTGCAACTCGGGAGAAGTCTTGTATACGAGCGTGGGAAGTTCTGATAATAGTGGATGTAAGTCTTAGGTGATTGAGTGAATGGAGAACACGGGTTGGGCGGTAGACAGCAATGAGGGAGGAAATGTAGGGAGGTGCAGCATTATGGAGAGCCTTGTGGATGAGGGTGATAACTTTATATTTTATTCTATAATGAATAGGCAGCCAATGTAGTGACTGGCACAGACCGGAGGCATCGCTGTAGCGTCTAGCCTGATAGATGAGCCTGGCCGCTGCATTCAGAATAGATTGTAGAGGGGAGAGTGTAGTGAGGGGAAGACCGATTAATAAGGAGTTACAGTAGTCAAGGCGAGAATGAATCAGAGACAATAAGTGTCTTTAATGTATCTCTGGTAAGGAAAGGGCGTATTCTGGAGATGTTTTTGAGGTGGAGGTGACATGAGTGTACAAGTGATTCAATATGGGAGGGGTGAAGGAAAGGTCTTAGTCAAACATAACACCGAGGCAGCGGGCATACTGCCTAGGAGTTATAGTAAGGCCTGAGACTGCAATGGATATATCAGGGACAGATTTATTAGATGGTGGAAACAGTAATAGTTCAGTCTTAGAGAGATTTAGTTTCAGATAGAGCGAAGACATGATATTTGAGACAGCAGAAAGACAGTCACTGGTGTTGTGTATTAGTGCAGGGGTGATGTCATGGGAAGATGTGTATAATTGGGTGTCATCAGCATAAAGATGGTACCGGAAGCCAAATCTGGTGATGGTTTGTCTATTGGGGGCTGTGTAGAGAGAGAAGAGCAGAGGGCCTAGGACCGAGCCCTGAGGAAACCCAACAGCAAGGGAAAGAGGGGAAGAAACAGAGCCCGCAAATGATACACTGAAAGTGCGGTCTGAGAGATAAGAGGAGAACCAGGAGAGCGCAGTGTCCTTGAGGCCGACTGAGTGGAGCAGAGTGAGGAGAAATTGATGGTCAACAGTGTCAAATGCTGCAGAGAGGTCCAGAAGAAAGAGAAGTCACCATGAGATTTAGGCGTCAGGAGATCATTGGAGACTTTTGTGAGAACCGTTTCAGTACAATGCAGAGAGCGGAAACCAGATTGTAACTACATTACATATAACAGATTCAGCACGTGATATTTATTAACATTAATATTTATTAGTAAATTTGCTTGGCTCATGAAAAGTGGGAAAATATTTAAATTGCTCTTTATTTCCAATGATTGCTAGATAACAGAATCTACAGGCTGTATATAAAGCATATAGAATATTCAAAAGAGAGTCCAAAGCTGCACAAAATATACCTAACTGGCTATAGGTGCAAGTCCCGTGGAAAAGGCAAATATTCACTATATACAAAAAGCGTATGGGATAGGTATGTGAAGATGACTCTGTGGACCATATACCAATATATACAGCAAAGTGAGTTGCAGAAAATAGATAGTGTCAGTGCAGTGTCTGGTGTGAAAACAGCAACTGAAATCCAATGTAAGCAATTTGCCATTTTCTGATAATACATTCCCTTTAACATGACTCATCTGGTAATTCATTTTATAGGCTGCCCCCTACAGAAGCTTTATAGTTTTATGTTAGAGCTTTGTGTATTAAATTGTATTATTTTGCAGTTTCTGTAATGATTTTCATTTGAGTTAAATGATATTACGAGCATTAATTTCAGTTTCATATAAATTACATAGTGAATTTCAGCAAACCCTGCTATAAAACTATTTATAGTGTTTTTCTTCCTAATAAATGGGAGCATTTTTATTATATACTGTAAATGCATCTTTTTCATATAATCTTTGGTGTTTTACTGATTTTTTTTTACTGTATGTTTGCTTGTATATTTCTGTACAGTCCTGCAGATAATGGAGCTCAGAGGATGATGTTGTCCAGGTTTATCTGTATTTTATCACTAGTTTGACAACTGAAAAGCTCAGGTCTGGACATTGTATGAACAGTAACCATACTGTATCTAGACAGAAGATGCATCATTGCCAAAAACAACAACTTCACATGTAGCTCTTTAATGGTAATCCTGTTATAAATGTGTAGCGTAAAGAGCAAAGCCACATTAGGGTTAGTTCACACAGGGTTTTTTGGACTGGATTTTGAGGCAGAATCCGCCTCAGAATCTGGCTCCAAAAAACGCCTCCCATATACATCACTAGTAGCCATTCAGTTCTTTTTTCTGCTAGCGTTTTTTTGCTACTCGTGGAAAAAAGAAGCAAGCTGCCCTTAATTGCCAGGGATTCCGCGGCGGAATCTGCCACAGCATCCACGGCGAGACACTCCTTTATGACTAGCCCCATTCATTTGCATTGGCATCCAGTCACGGCTAGCCATTTTCTGGACTGCATACTGAAGCGACCTCCACCTCAAAATCCGGTTAAAAAACCCCCATGTGAACTTACCCTTAGGGCCCATGCACACGGAGTTAACGCAAGCGCATTTTAGCATAACACACGTGTATAGAACAAAAACGCGTCAAAATACGTGTTGCGTTTTTTTGGCACGTATTTTGACGCTTTTTTTTTATACGTGTAAAAAATTTCATTGAAGTCAATGGGAGTGTTATTTTTACACATGTATTCTATACACGTGTATTGTGCTAAAATGCGCTCGCGTTAACTCCGTGTGCACGGGCCCTTACTCTGCAACTCCTATAGATTTCACCAGAGAGAACTGCAAATAACCAAAGTGGGCCCTAGAAGTTTCCCACCTACCAAGCACATGGGACATATCCTGTAGGTTTTATACATGGTTAAAGGGTTTGTCCACTTTCAGAGAAATTTGAGAAATATTGAGAAATTAATAATATTGTTTGTATAATGAAAAGTTGTACAATTTTCTAATACACTTTCTGTATCAATACCTCACGGTTTTCTAGATCTCTGCTCGCTATCATTCATTCTTTTTAGTACTAGTGGATAAAAATCCAGTCCATGGTCATGTGATACATAGTCCATGGTCATGTGATCTACGGTCCATGGTCATGTGATGGACACACAGGTGCACAGCTCATTATAGTCACAGCACAGTAATCAGACATTTGCCTGGTAAAGAACTGTGCACCTGTGTGTCCATCACATGACCATGGACTATATATCACATGACCATGGACTCAGTGGTACAACTAAAGTCTTGTGGGCCCCTGTGTAAAATTTTGTCTGGGGCCCCCTATCTCCTCCCTAGAGCGAATTTTTGATAGTGGCGGTTACGGGTGCTGCGGTGATATCTCAGATACTTGAAAAGGATACAGCTTTAGTAATCACAACAACAGTTATCAGGAATACTATGAGTGAACAGCACAGCAACCGGCATGCAAATAATACTGGGACAGTATTACGTGCGCCGCAGTGGCCCCCTCACGGTATTACGTGCGCCGCAGTGGCCCCCAACACAGTATTACGTGCTCTGCAGCAGCCCCCACACAGTATTACGTGCTCTGCAGCAGCCCCTACAAAGTATTATGTGCTCTGCAGTGGCCCCCACACAGTATTACGTGCTCCGCAGTGGTCCAAACCCCCAGAGCCGGTGCTATTATTATACTCTGGGGTCTCCTCCACAATATGTATAGCGATCAGGGAACAAGGCTTTTCTCGACCACAATCATGGTGGTCCGGGGACCCGGCCATTTCCAGCTGGCTGCGGGCTGTGCACCCCTCTGGTTGCAGTCGCACCTCCTGCGATCACGATCGCGATCACCGCTGCATGGATTGATTTTTATCCACTGGGAGTAAGGAGAATGAATTACAGCAAGCAAAGAAAATCGTGAGGAATTGATACAGAAAGTATATTCGAAAATTGTATAACTTTTCATTATGCAAGCAATAATGTTTGTCTCTCAATATTGGTTTGAAATTGGACAAACCCTTTAACATTAACTTTAACACACCAGTCCTCCTCCTGTTTGCACCACTATACATGTAAATACATATCCTTATTGTGATTAGTTGTGCGCAGATGACACCCCGTTAAAACAACATAGGAGAGGCTCTTGAAATAACTATACTATCCATAGGCAAACAAGTAAAGTAGTAGAGTTTCTCTTTGCATACTGGCCTCACATGAAATTCTCCATATAATGAGTTGCTGGGTTTTTGATGACATACAATGATGTCTGGTATTAGCATTAGGTGAAATCTTATGCAGATGAAGGTGATCGCTTCTAGCACTGAACAAATAAAAATCTTTATATACACTGCCTGGCCAAAAAAAAAGTTGCAAGTGTTAATATTTAGTTGGGCCACCATGAGCACGAATAACAGCACGCATCCGTCTCGGCATGGAGTCTATAATGTTCTGTAGTGTAGACTCAGGGATTTTGATCCAATTCTCGAGTATCAGGGAGCCCAGGTTACACAGATTCTTTGGGGGTGGTGAGTGACAGCGCAGGTTCCTTTCCATCACATTCCAGTGTTTCATGTGCTTCTCGTCGCACCCGGACACGACCATCATTCTGGAACAATGTGAAACGTGATTCATCTGACCGCATGACCTTTCTCCACTGCTCTAGGGTCCAATCCTTGTGGTCTCTTGCAAATGACAGGCGCCGACGTCTGTTGGTCTCTGTCACCAATGGTTTTCGTGTGGCGACACAACTGTTGGGACCCATTCCTTTGAGTTCTCGTCGCATTGTTCGCTCCGAAATGTGTCGCTCCGTCGAGTTGAACATGTGTGAGCTCAAAAGTGGTTTTCCGGCGGTTATTCTTCACCAGTCGCTTTAGGGACCTACGACCTCGAGTTTCGAGTATAGTCTTACGCCCACACTTTCCACGGTTGGAGGGGGGTTCTCCACCATCTCGCCATGCTCGTATGATATGCTGAACAGTTCTCTGTCCGATACCAGTTACTTCGGCTATCTCCTTGGTCGATTTGTTGGCCTGATGCAATCCAATGACTTGCCCCTTCTTGAGGCACTAACATCTCTTCCTCTGGTAGCTCTTCCGTTGGTAGACATCACTTCACACCTTTAATTATGATCTGCACTTGACAGGCTACAGCTCAATTATATATATTCAAGAATGTATGCAAATTCCTGTCATGACAGTTCATAATTATATCAGGGGTGGAACGGTACCTTGTTGCACAACGCGACTTTTTTTTTGGCCAGGCAGTGTATATATGCATTAAATGCAGGATGCTGTGTCCATGTAATAGATTGAAAAATATCTTACTAACCTAGAAACATAACTTAAACACTGATGGTTTATGTCTAGCGTAACCCATCAATGTTTGTGTGGGGGCCTGAACCTCGACATCCCACAAATCAGTAGAATGAAAGGATGCAACTCTTCAGCTGGTGCTATATCCCTTTAATTGTTTACATAGGCATAAGAGCTGTTCTCTATTCAGTACTATACACTAGTCCCATTACAATTCCATAGACTAATTCAGCAGCACTGAAGCCCATGCCGTTTATTTACTACACCTGCTAATGCGATTAAGGAACTGGTCACATGTCAGAGACAACCAGGCACTTGAAGAAACACCAAAGCAGTTTATTACCACTTCTGCTTTCTGTTTTACACATATGCGCTGGTCCATGAGCATTGTACAAACAATAGAGACAGCTGCGTTGCCAGGTGCCTCTGACATCGCAAAGCTATCCAGATCATCTCTGTGTGTTGTGTCACTGGAATATCTGCACAGGTTGGTGGTGTAGTTTAGTCGTACAGAAAGAACCACCCAACAAGTCGTATACTGGAACTGTACTTTACTGGTCTTGACTATAGGTAGAATGCGGAACAAAATTCAATATACAAAATATTATAGTGCTACAAAGCAACGACTTCAATTACCCCAGAGGTTACACAAGGCAATGGACGCCACTGCTGTACACGCAAACCACACTCTCACTTGCACTCGCAGACTGGGTTTTCCAGGGCATGCGATGTGTAGATGAATGAAAAGAGATGATCTGCGGACACTCCTCGAGCCTTAAAACATTCGTAGCTTTATAAAGCTACGAATGTTTTAAGGCTCGAGGAGTGTCCGCAGATCATCTCTTTTCATTCATCTTCATCAGCTGATTTCCTCTCCGGTCCGGAGGCAAGATCTTGCACCTCCATAGAAGCCACAGATAGTGGTAAGACGCAGCTCCTTCACTTCATATAATGCGATGTGTAGGCTGCTTTCTAAGACAATACAGGTCAGGCAAAAATTACATATTTTTATATAGCATAACTTAGATTTCTTGCCATAGTCGACCCACTGTCATATCACAGGAACCCTCCCCACCATGATGCAACACCTAGGCACAAGTGAAGAAAGCAACCATTTGCACCCGTCCCACAAGACACTTGTTATGCCACTGGAAAAGCTAAAACAATTCCGACAGAAATACAAAGTCCAAACCTGTTACACTAGTATCTAAAATGGTATATAGCCAAGTATTTATCTACCAAATCATGCAGAATGGCTGTCAGGTGCTCCATAGAACATAGGTCCTTTATACCTGCACACAGATCAGAACGGGATGGTGGAATTGTACTTTCCAAAACAAAGCTATCAAACATTTTGCTCCCGTCTGGATGTTGAGAAATAGTCAGGCATTCATTTCTATTCGGCAATTCTTTCCAAAGCTTTGGGCAGGCTCAGACTAGTCAGGTTAATCTCCTAGTGAGCCCTGCGCCATGGCGTGCCCCCCATTCCCCATCACCTTGCAGAGTGCTGCACAGCACAATCAGTTGTGGCTCCCAACAACCTCTTCACTTGACAGGAGTGTAAAGGAACACAAACAGGTGACAATTTACGCTATGGTCACCTAGACCCATCTCACACCCAAATTACAGGTTGGGCTTTACTTCTGTGCTTGCTAGAAGAAGCCAATGGGGCTACATTAGTGTAGCGCTAGCACTGTATACAAGTTCCCGCTAGTTAACCACATGATACTTGTAACAATCCCTCTGCATATACTAACACTGTCTAACATCTCAGTGTCCATCATTGTTGTTGTATTTGGACACAAGACCCAGATTTGTCTGATTTGCCAGAGTTGCCTGCAAACAGTTGCAAATGCTCTGGCTCTTCTCTGTCATTGGTGTCCAATATCCCTAATATCCCATTAGCCGTGATAGACATTATCTGCCTCTGTCTGTCTGTGGTTGTCTCTGTCACGGTTGTCTGTTTGCAAACCTTTTAACTCCGCCCATAGTGCTCCCTATACTGTTTCATCGGTATGTTTCTGCTCCTATTAATAACCTTTACGCAGCACTATTATTAATATTGATTTTAGAAGGATTTTGTGCTAGAATAGTGTTATAAATTGGTTGGTAAATTCCTATAGTCCTCAAGAAATTGTGAGTCTGTTCAGGTCTAGGACATGTTACTAAACTACTTATAACAACAGGAAAGAAAGTCTAGGAAACCTGTCGCACCACATGTTATTGTGAAGACCTGCCCAGTATTCCTGACACAATTTTGCACATATCAGGAAAGGTGGTACTTTATACTAAATATCAATCTACTCCTAAGTATATGCCTATCCTAGCACATTTACAAGCTCTGGAGAATGTCAGAACAAAAGCATTAGCGCCATCTTGTGGTATTAACATAAGCTCACATCCTCTTTACACGTCCGGCCTTTACTGGTCTTGTGTTTTTAGTTACTTGTTGTGATCTTCAAAAGAATTAGACGCAAAGGACAGTCTTGATGTAAGGGGGGAGGAGGAAGGGAAAGACACGGCAGCCGACTGGCTACCGGGGCTCTTGCAGGAACTTTTAGGATACAGCGGTTCCACGGACAGGCACAACCACACCAGACACGAAGTAAGAAATATAAATTTTACTCTATACCCTTTTGGGGTGAACTCCAGGCTAACAGGCCTGATGAAATCAATAATTACAAGACACTCAGCCGAGGGCTGAGACCCCTGAGTGACACTGCACCGTGACCTAATATGTCAGAACTAGTGAACTATGCCTTTAACTAGCGGCTACATATATATAGCAGCTGCAATTTACCTATTAATACCAAGCTAACAAAACAATGTAAGTATGCAGAGGAAGATCACCTGCGGTGTCACACTGGGGTTAACAATATCACAGTTTACTATTTAACTTACCCACTCCCCAATATCCACATTTCAACACACTACCCCAACCCTGCAGGGAGGACTTCAGCAACCGGTTTTGTTTTATCAGAAGTTGGTGCTTAGCTGCACAAGTCTTAGTGAAACAAATAACTCCTCTTATGATGTACTTCTGGTACTATAATCCAGGATATAGTGTCTCTTTTGAATAGCAGGACAACACGTGCTGTATCTCCGTTTAGATAGAACTCGCTTTAAAGCAAAATGGCCGGAACCAGTCTATGCTAGGTTTTTGGCGCCAAAAAAAAAAAACAAAAAAAAACTATTTACTGCGTGTATACACTATTCACCCTTATGAAAGGTGAATCGGAGCTCCGCTTACCCGGGTTAGCAAGGGGGCGAACAGTCAGATGGACTTTCTGAAGGAAACAGGAATTTCTTTGCCTCCAGGCAACTGGAACACGGTGTCACAAGGGCTGGTCCTTCTTGTCATCCGCTCCGCGGCGTCTGCACAGCAATCGTCTCCAACTCTCCTGACATGGGAACCAGCAACAGGTTCGGGCTTCTCCAGAGCTGGCCCTGGCCTGAAACAAGCGTTGCAGGGCAGCGGATGGCAATGGATTGTCCCTCAGATCTCTCACTGCTCACAGCCAGCTTCTTCTCCCCCACTACAGCAGTCCACTTCCTGAACTCGTCACTTCCTGGTTTTTCCTTTACCTAACACAGCGGCATCTTGTGGTCAAAAAGAATTACTACAATAGAATTTTTCATTACAGAAACATCTTTTACCACTGCTATTACACACTTGTCAGTGAGAAGTGTTCTGAGACTGTATAGCATTAGTCACCCCGTGACACACCACCCCACTAGAGGTCGGCGTCCTCGACAGACCTCCCCAGACAAACTCATCCTGGGCGTATCGCTGTGGGGGAACCCCAGCATTAGACCTTGGCGTTCTGCGTAAAGTCGGGGCGTCAGTCACTTCGTTCCCACAGGTCGGCTCAGGTTCCTGTACAGGGGCAGCCATTAGTGTCGTCCCCTCCCGTGGAGGTAAGATCACCACGGCTGGAACCGTTTCAGACATGGGAACTGGTACATCCCACCACTCATCGGGATCAATCTGTGCAGCAGGTGTGAAGGTTGGGGCTGTTGGATTCAACCGAGACACCTCAGTCTCTGTTGTGGGAGTCTCTGAATTACAAGGTCTGAGCATATTACGGTGAAGAGTCCGGGTAACTCCTTCACCCCTTTCAGGCTCTATCTCATACACTGGTCCGTCAGGGATGACCCTTCGTTTTACTCGATATGGCATTGCCTCCCACCGATCATCCAACTTTCCTGAGGGTCTCTTGGCCCTTACTAACACCCTGTCCCCAGGTTGGAAGGGTTCATGTTGAACCGGGGTCTTGTCTGGGTGACTGGACAGTCGGGTTTTGTCAATCACCAATCGGTGTATGGTCTGCAGTTTTCGACGGTGTAGTTCTACCCAGTCATCGGGCGAGCGAGCGCCCTCTCTCTCAGGATTTGTCAAGTTCAATTCTTCAATCTCCCGTCCGGGATGCCCAAACAGCATCAGGTATGGCGTGTAGCCGGTGGTACTATGGACCCGATTATTATAGGCCCAGAGCAACTCAGCTAAGCTCTCTGGCCACCGAGCTTTTTGATCTTTCTCCAACGTTCGCAACATCTGAAGGAGGGTGCGATTGAATCGCTCACAGGCCCCATTCCCCTCTGGGTGATAAGGAGTCGTCCGGGATCTGTGGATACCATACACCCGATACAACTCCGACATGAGCCGCCCCTGAAAACATGCCCCCTGATCTGAGTGAATACGAGTGGGGCACCCATACACTTGGATGAAGTGCTTACACACAGCCCTGGCGGCAGATTCGGCAGTCTGATCTTTCGTAGCTACTGCTACTGCAAACTTGGTAAAGTGATCGGTCATTACCAAACAGTACTGATGTCCGCTGTTGGAGTGTCCTATCAGGACATAATCAATCATCAGCACCTCCAACGGCGCAGTGGTCCTAATCGTCTGAGTGGGGGCCCTTTGTTCTGGGGGTTTAGCGAGCTCACAGGCCCTGCAGGCTTGGCACACGTCCTGCACTGTCTGCTCAAGACCAGGACAATAGACAAATCGCTGGAGCCACTTGAACGTTTTATCAGGACCAAAGTGGGCCCCTCTCACATGAGCCTCACGGGCAACTTCCCTGGCACTGGTACTTGGTATTACTAGTTGCCATCTCACCTCCAACTCAGTCTCTAAATATACTTTACGGTACAGTAACCCATTCTCACACTTCAGTCTATCCCACTGTTGCATTACTCTTGCCCCCATAGGTGGCAAGCGTTTGCGCTCCATCGGGGTAGGCCACTCCTTTGCCATCACCCACTGCTTGATCTTTCTTAGGGTCACGTCATCATTCTGAGCATATACCCAATCTCCATGGGTTTTCCCAAGCAACACTGGTCGGTCTGTCACCACCCCACTTGTCCGTGCCAGTATCACAAACAAGGGTATTCTACCCAAGTGGGGAACCTCTGAGTCTTCCAACTCTCCATCCTTATCTCGTCCGGAGTCATCCGGCGTCACTCGAGACAGGGCATCCGCATTTGCATTTTCTCTACCGGATCGGTACTTGATCTTGTACTTGTACCTGGACAACCTGGCCATCCATCGCTGCTCCAAAGCACCCAACTTTGCATTGTCTAGGTGCGCCAAGGGATTGTTGTCGGTCATAACAGTCACTTCCGCTCCTGTCAAGTATTCTGAGAATTTCTCCGTCATGGCCCACACTAGGGCCAGTAGTTCCAGCTTGAATGAACTATAGTTGTCAAAGTTCCTCTCTGTCTCCCTCAGGGACCGGCTTCCATAGGCTATGACCCTCTCACGGCCATCTTGTTCTTGGGCGAGCACCGCACCTAGGCCATGGAGACTCCCATCTGTGTATAACATGAAGGGCTTGTCAAACTGCGCATAGGCGAGTATTGGTGCACTCGTCAGGGCTTCCTTCAACTCCTCGAACGCCTGTTGTTGTTTCTCTCCCCATGGAATGGGCTGGTTCTTTGGCCCCCGGGAGGTCCCCCTCAGCAATTCGTTCAGCGGTCCTGCCTTCTTTGAAAAATTTCTTATGAAGCGCCGGTAATATCCAGCTAGGCCCAAGAATGCGCGAAGTTCCCTGAGGGTTCTTGGGACAGGCCAGCGTTGTACCGCTTCCACCTTGCTGCTTGCCGGTTGCACCCCCTCAGCAGAGACAATATGCCCCAGGTACTCCGGTCCTTTCTTGGTGAAAAGCACGTGGTTCAGGTCTCGCAACACATTCATGCCTAGAATCACCGGGACCTCCGGCAAGTAGGTAGACTTGACAAGGATAACTCCCTTGACTCCTAATTCTTGGCCACAGGCCCGAAGCCGCATCCAGACTACCCCATGTACAGGGATAGTTCCATTATCTGCCGCTCTCAGTCGGATAACCATTCCGGTGTTTGGTCGCATAAGGTGGCCATGATGCCGTTCAAAATAGTCTAAGGGCATTGTTGTCACTTCAGAACCCGTATCCACTAGGCAGGGGACCTTCTTTCCCTCAAAACTCACTTCCAGCACGGGGCTTTTTGCGATCAAATCATGTGGGCTTTTTGGAGGACTTGGGCCCCCTGATACCCCCGCAGTGCGCCCTCTTACCGCGGAGGTCTCCCGTTTAACGGCGGTGAGTTGCTTGGCCTGGCCCTTCTCGGTCCTGGGCAGTTCCTTGAGATATGCCCGAACTCTTGACATTGCCAACATTGAACATTGCTATAGTCCCACTCCCGAGGTGGTGGCCTTTGTCGCAGTTGGGGGTCAGGAGGAGAGCGATACCACGGCCGTGATGGAGATGGCCTTCCCTGTGGTTCCTCTGTTTGCCACATGGGGGGTCTTGCTGAGCATTGACATGGGGGCCCGTCTGAGGGAGTTGGTAACGGGTTCCCAGCAGCAGGAGTCTGTACCCTACTCTGCACCTGGCTCAATTGTTGGGTTAGCGCATCTATAGTACGCTGCATTTCTCTCATCTGGGCCTCTGTCTCACCCCCTACAGCATTGGTCATCACCCTTCCAGCTCTCTGCATGGCGACCTGACCCACCTCTGGCTCCTCCATTTGAGTCCTGGCGATGGTCTCCTCCAGAATCTGGACAAAGGTCAGGGTCTTGTCCGCCAGCACGCGGTTCTGTAGTTCCCGCCTCACCGTACTCAAACATAATCCCCGAATAAAATAGTCCCTCAACAGCTCATCATCTTCCTCAGGGGCACGCTGGGCGTGGGATTCGGCCCTCCGGACATCAGCTAACAACCCCTGTAGTTCATTAGCATACTCAGGGACGGTCTCCCCCTCCCTCTGTCTCCGATTAACAAACCGGGCAAGTAAATCAACTGACGGGGCACGGTTCCCGTAAACCTTCTCCAACCTGTTTACTATGTCTGTCACCGTACTCCTCTGGGACTCTGGCAGTAATGTGATTGTCCGTCGGGCATTCCCTTCCAGAGCATTTATCGCTACCTCCGGTTGGAGTTCGGGGGCTAGATTACACAGTTTAATCGCACTCCTCAGTCGTTCAGTCCAATCGGTCAGCAACATGTTATGTCCGTCAAATTTAGTCAGTTGGTTTAAGATGGCACCTGCTGGTAAACACCTGACTGGGGCTGTCGGTGCAAGGGTAGGTGCAACAGGCGGGAGGACAGCACCTACAGCCACCCCGCCATTAGGCACACGGTCCGCGTCCACCAAGGGCGCGTCCCCAGATGCGTTGTCCATGTCCATGGTGGCACCGTATCCTACCGACTACGCCAAAAATGTAAGGGGGGAGGAGGAAGGGAAAGACACGGCAGCCGACTGGCTACCGGGGCTCTTGCAGGAACTTTTAGGATACAGCGGTTCCACGGACAGGCACAACCACACCAGACACGAAGTAAGAAATATAAATTTTACTCTATACCCTTTTGGGGTGAACTCCAGGCTAACAGGCCTGATGAAATCAATAATTACAAGACACTCAGCCGAGGGCTGAGACCCCTGAGTGACACTGCACCGTGACCTAATATGTCAGAACTAGTGAACTATGCCTTTAACTAGCGGCTACATATATATAGCAGCTGCAATTTACCTATTAATACCAAGCTAACAAAACAATGTAAGTATGCAGAGGAAGATCACCTGCGGTGTCACACTGGGGTTAACAATATCACAGTTTACTATTTAACTTACCCACTCCCCAATATCCACATTTCAACACACTACCCCAACCCTGCAGGGAGGACTTCAGCAACCGGTTTTGTTTTATCAGAAGTTGGTGCTTAGCTGCACAAGTCTTAGTGAAACAAATAACTCCTCTTATGATGTACTTCTGGTACTATAATCCAGGATATAGTGTCTCTTTTGAATAGCAGGACAACACGTGCTGTATCTCCGTTTAGATAGAACTCGCTTTAAAGCAAAATGGCCGGAACCAGTCTATGCTAGGTTTTTGGCGCCAAAAAAAAAAAACAAAAAAAAACTATTTACTGCGTGTATACACTATTCACCCTTATGAAAGGTGAATCGGAGCTCCGCTTACCCGGGTTAGCAAGGGGGCGAACAGTCAGATGGACTTTCTGAAGGAAACAGGAATTTCTTTGCCTCCAGGCAACTGGAACACGGTGTCACAAGGGCTGGTCCTTCTTGTCATCCGCTCCGCGGCGTCTGCACAGCAATCGTCTCCAACTCTCCTGACATGGGAACCAGCAACAGGTTCGGGCTTCTCCAGAGCTGGCCCTGGCCTGAAACAAGCGTTGCAGGGCAGCGGATGGCAATGGATTGTCCCTCAGATCTCTCACTGCTCACAGCCAGCTTCTTCTCCCCCACTACAGCAGTCCACTTCCTGAACTCGTCACTTCCTGGTTTTTCCTTTACCTAACACAGCGGCATCTTGTGGTCAAAAAGAATTACTACAATAGAATTTTTCATTACAGAAACATCTTTTACCACTGCTATTACACACTTGTCAGTGAGAAGTGTTCTGAGACTGTATAGCATTAGTCACCCCGTGACATTGATACTAACACAACAGTACAAAACCACCATTTACATCTTAAGTTGGACAATTAAAGGGATTTTGCCAAGAATATAACAATTACATTTTTAGTGAATTAAAAGATAAACATTTTTGTGAATTTAAAGAATTAGTAAATTTGCTGATTTTTTTTGAAAGATTTTCTCTATCCATCTTAGTGTTAGTATTCTACTGTTACAGTCTGTTGCCAAATGGATACGACCATGAATGAAGAAACTTTCCAAGGTCTGGGACTTGTCAGAAACTCAGCCATGATTTTCTGATTGTAGCCGGATTATCAGGCAGGGGCACTATATGTATGAGAAGATAACCCGGCCACAATAAAGAAATCATGGCTGGGTTTCTGACAATTGCCAGTACATAGAAAATCCCTGCATTCATGTTCATATCCATTGGCAACCATTCAAGACAAAAGACTTACCGTTAAGATGGATAGAGAAAATCTTTTATAACCTACAAAATAAACAATCCGTTTCTAATAGATTGTATTGGAATACTGGTGAAGTTGGCATGTTTGTTACAACAGTCAGGTTTGAGCATGGAGGCAGGAGCAATCCTGCCTTTGCTGTGGAGCGATATACTGTCCCAACTTCTGGTGTGATATCTGGGGGCCCATTACATATGACAGTCATTTACCCCTAATAGTGACATGAAGAACACTAAGGGAGCGTTCACACTACTGTCGGTGTCCGACAGCTAGTGTCCTCTGCTAATGTCCGTGAAAAATCTTGTGCAGTCATTAGTAGTGGACACTAGCTGTGTCCGTGACATTTTGCATTGATTTAAATGGACATCGGGTGCGTTCTTTTACAGTCCGTGCCTGTCCTTAACTGTCCGTTCCCTAAGATGTATGACTTTTCAAGCGGACAGCAAAACCCGACATGTAGGTTTTTCTGTCCGCTTGAAAAGTCGGACATCTTTGGGAGTGGACAGTTAAGGACAGGCACGGACTGTAAAAGAACGTGCCTGATGTCCATTTAAATCACTGCAAAATGTCACGGACACAGCTAGTGTCCACTACTAATGACCGCACAAGATTTTTCACAGACATTAGCAGCGGACACTAGCTGTCGGACACCGACGGTAGTGTGAACGCTCCCTAACAGCTCAGTGATATGTGCAGGACATACTTCAGGTGCATCAATTGCCTCCCATGGCAAGGCTTCCAACTGGCGTTGGAATGCTTGCCAGGGCTGGTTTTAGACAAAGTGGGGCCCTGGCCAAGTGTATAAGTGGGACCCTAAATTCCAAGGAGTGGAATACTATACAGTACTTTTCTCTCCACATGATTTGTGCGCACACCACACGGGAAAACACACAGATCCCCGTATAGTCTATGGGGCTCGTCTGGTTTCCTTAGGTAACCACTTTTTAACCTTTTCGCTGCCAAGGGTCTCTGGAAATTTTGCACCTCCAGTAGCCAGAGCAATTTTCACAGTTTTGAGATGGACAAATCAAACCTAAATTGCAACATTAAAAAAGCATCCAACCCCCCCATACCTATATATTTTCTTAAAGTAGACACCTGCAGCATTGTCAGAATGCCACTTGGTACTGTATACGAACAGGCACCTTCATGCAATTTTGATTTAAAGTGAATGTTTTATGAAAAAATGCAAATAAATGTATATTAGTTGTTAAAAGCGGAAACCAAACAAAAAATTAAATGCACCAAACCTCCTAAAAATAAGAGTTCAACATGTGCAGAGTTCATACATATCACTATGGCCTGAACCCGCATGCACATGTCTTCAGAAAATCGCTAGAAATGGAAGGAACAAAATTCTGCTTTGAAGCTGGAAATGTTAAAAAAGTATCCTCCTATAAACTGTAGGGATTACACACCATGAAAAGTAAGTGAACCCCTAAACCCTATATATTTTTTGAAAGTAGACAACCTGAAGATTACAAATGTCTTAATGGGTCATCGATAGCCACATCCACCTTTATGCAACTTTGCGACCAACACAAATAATTTTTTGAAAAAATACGCTAAAACACATATTTGCACCTAAAACTCATGTTCAATCTCACATTCATATACAAAATACTTTTAAAATAATAGCTTATGGTGTATACAATGTGTATATATACTATATGTACTGCAAACATCAACTACAACAAGAGCTCGGACTCCCAAAAACACGAATACAGAAGACAAGCAGGATTTTGCTGTTGTTCACTAATATGTTAAAAAGCTATACTGCACCTACCAAACTGTGACTGTGATACCAAAATCTAACTTTTTTCAGAGTACACAGCATACCGTATATAAAAACACAATTTAATAGTTTATATATACAACCACCTTCATTCAACTTTGCCGCAAACAGAGATTGCTAGCAAAAATTGCGCAAAAATTCAAATTTGCCACTAAAGTGCAGCTCAAGAAATCCCTTTCTGCAAACATAATGTACTGTCCATAAAACTGCAATATGTGAGGAGTTCATATATACCACACATGTATATAGTTACAGGGGCGGGTGTTAAAGAATCGCCAAAATCGCAGAAATACGCCATCCCATTTTGTGCATGCAAATTAAATAGGACTTTACATAAAAATGTTATTTTCCATCCCCCTATAATAATTTTAGCAATCTATACGTTCATCTCTAGTGATAATCGTTATTACTAGAGATGAGCGAACAGTGTTCTATCGAACTCATGTTCGATCGGATATTAGGCTGTTCGGCATGTTCGAATCGAATCGAACACCGCGTGGTAAAGTGCGCCATTACTCGATTCCCCTCCCACCTTCCCTGGCGCCTTTTTTGCTCCAATAACAGCGCAGGGGAGGTGGGACAGGAACTACGACACCGGTGACGTTGAAAAAAGTAGGCAAAACCCATTGGCTGCCGAAAACATGTGACCTCTAATTTAAAAGAACAGCGCCGCCCAGCTTCGCGTCATTCTGAGCTTGCAATTCACCGGGGACGGAGGTTTCCGTCCAGTTAGCTAGGGGTTAGATTCTGGGTAGGCAGGGACAGGCTAGATAGGAAGGAGAAGACAACCAACAGCTCTTATAAGAGCTAAATTCCAGGGAGAAGCTTGTCAGTGTAACGTGGCACTAACGGGCTCAATCGCCGCAACCCAGCTTTCCCAGGATCCTGAATGGAATACACTGTCAGTGTATTCCCGTATACCCGATATATACCCCGATACCCGTTCCAACGGTGTTCCCCCCCACCTTCACCCCAGAAATACCCTGCAAGTCCCCTAGCAATAGAATTGGGGCTATATACACCCACAATTTTTACTACTGGTATACAGTGCCATTGTCTGACTGGGAATTCAAAGAATATATTGGGAATACAAATACCCTCATTTCTTGCTACTGCCATATAGTGCCAGTTTCTGACTGGTAATTCAAAGAATATATTGTGGTTACGTGCACCCACAATTTTTACTACTGGTATACAGTGCCATTGTCTGACTGGGAATTCAAAGAATATATTGGGAATACAAATACCCTCATTTCTTGATACTGCCATATAGTGCCAGTGTCTGACTGGGAATTCAAAGAATATATTGGGGTTACGTGCACCCACAATTTTTACTACTGGTATACAGTGCCATTGTCTGACTGGGAATTCAAAGAATATATTGGGAATACAAATACCCTCATTTCTTGCTACTGCCATATAGTGCCAGTTTCTGACTGGTAATTCAAAGAATATATTGGGGTTACGTGCACCCACAATTTTTACTACTGGTATACAGTGCCATTGTCTGACTGGGAATTCAAAGAATATATTGGGAATACAAATACCCTCATTTCTTGCTACTGCCATATAGTGCCAGTGTCTGACTGGGAATTCAAAGAATATATTGGGGTTACGTGCACCCACAATTTTTACTACTGGTATACAGTGCCATTGTCTGACTGGGAATTCAAAGAATATATTGGGGTTATAAATACCCTCATTTCTTGCTACTGCCATATAGTGCCAGTTTCTGACTGGTAATTCAAAGAATATATTGTGGTTACGTGCACCCACAATTTTTACTACTGGTATACAGTGCCATTGTCTGACTGGGAATTCAAAGAATATATTGGGGTTATAAATACCCTCATTTCTTGCTACTGCCATATAGTGCCAGTTTCTGACTGGGAATTCAAAGAATATATTGGGGTTACGTGCACCCACAATTTTTACTACTGGTATACAGTGCCATTGTCTGACTGGGAATTCAAAGAATATATTGGAGTTATAAATACCCTCATTTCTTGCTACTGCCATATAGTGCCAGTTTCTGACTGGGAATTCAAAGAATATATTGGGGTTACGTGCACCCACAATTTTTACTACTGGTATACAGTGCCATTGTCTGACTGGGAATTCAAAGAATATATTGGGGTTATAAATACCCTCATTTCTTGCTACTGCCATATAGTGCCAGTTTCTGACTGGGAATTCAAAGAATATATTGGGGTTACGTGCACCCACAATTTTTACTACTGGTATACAGTGCCATTGTCTGACTGGGAATTCAAAGAATATATTGGGGTTATAAATACCCTCATTTCTTGCTACTGCCATATAGTGCCAGTTTCTGACTGGTAATTCAAAGAATATATTGTGGTTACGTGCACCCACAATTTTTACTACTGGTATACAGTGCCATTGTCTGACTGGGAATTCAAAGAATATATTGGGGTTATAAATACCCTCATTTCTTGCTACTGCCATATAGTGCCAGTTTCTGACTGGTAATTCAAAGAATATATTGTGGTTACGTGCACCCACAATTTTTACTACTGGTATACAGTGCCATTGTCTGACTGGGAATTCAAAGAATATATTGGGGTTATAAATACCCTCATTTCTTGCTACTGCCATATAGTGCCAGTTTCTGACTGGGAATTCAAAGAATATATTGGGGTTACGTGCACCCACAATTTTTACTACTGGTATACAGTGCCATTGTCTGACTGGGAATTCAAAGAATATATTGGGGTTATAAATACCCTCATTTCTTGCTACTGCCATATAGTGCCAGTTTCTGACTGGGAATTCAAAGAATATATTGGGGTTACGTGCACCCACAATTTTTACTACTGGTATACAGTGCCATTGTCTGACTGGGAATTCAAAGAATATATTGGGGTTATAAATACCCTCATTTCTTGCTACTGCCATATAGTGCCAGTTTCTGACTGGTAATTCAAAGAATATATTGTGGTTACGTGCACCCACAATTTTTACTACTGGTATACAGTGCCATTGTCTGACTGGGAATTCAAAGAATATATTGGGAATACAAATACCCTCATTTCTTGCTACTGCCATATAGTGCCAGTGTCTGACTGGGAATTCAAAGAATATATTGGGGTTACGTGCACCCACAATTTTTACTACTGGTATACAGTGCCATTGTCTGACTGGGAATTCAAAGAATATATTGGGGTTATAAATACCCTCATTTCTTGCTACTGCCATATAGTGCCAGTTTCTGACTGGTAATTCAAAGAATATATTGTGGTTACGTGCACCCACAATTTTTACTACTGGTATACAGTGCCATTGTCTGACTGGGAATTCAAAGAATATATTGGGAATACAAATACCCTCATTTCTTGCTACTGCCATATAGTGCCAGTGTCTGACTGGGAATTCAAAGAATATATTGGGGTTACGTGCACCCACAATTTTTACTACTGGTATACAGTGCCATTGTCTGACTGGGAATTCAAAGAATATATTGGGAATACAAATACCCTCATTTCTTGCTACTGCCATATAGTGCCAGTTTCTGACTGGTAATTCAAAGAATATATTGTGGTTACGTGCACCCACAATTTTTACTACTGGTATACAGTGCCATTGTCTGACTGGGAATTCAAAGAATATATTGGGAATACAAATACCCTCATTTCTTGCTACTGCCATATAGTGCCAGTTTCTGACTGGGAATTCAAAGAATATATTGGGGTTACGTGCACCCACAATTTTTACTACTGGTATACAGTGCCAATTTCTAACTAGGAATTCAAAATGCGCAAGGCTCCCGGAAAGGGACGTGGACGAGGCCGTGGGCGAGGTCGGGGGAATGGTTCTGGGGAGCAAGGTAGCAGTGAAGCCACAGGGCGTCCCGTGCCTACTCCTGTGGGGCAGCAAGCATTGCGCCACTCCACAGTGCCAGGGTTGCTTGCCACATTAACTAAACTGCAGGGTACAAACCTTAGTAGGCCCGAGAACCAGGAACAGGTCTTGCAATGGCTGTCAGAGAACGCTTACAGCACATTGTCCAGCAGCCAGTCAGACTCTGCCTCCTCTCCTCCTATTACCCAACAGTCTTGTCTTCCTTCCTCCCAAAATTCCGAAGCTTTACAGAACAATAACCCAAACTGTCCCTGCTCCCCAGAGCTGTTCTCCGCTCCTTTCATTGTCCCTCAACCTGCCTCTCCACGTCACGATTCCATGAACCTAACAGAGGAGCATCTGTGTCCAGATGCTCAAACACTAGAGTCTCCTCCATCTCCGTTCGATTTGGTGGTGGATGACCAGCAACCCACCCTCATCGACGATGATGTGACGCAGTTGCCGTCAGGGCATCCAGTTGACCGGCGCATTGTGCGGGAGGAGGAGATGAGACAGGAGTTGGAAGAGGAAGTGGTGGATGATGAGGACACTGACCCGACCTGGACAGGGGGGATGTCAAGCGGGGAAAGTAGTGTGGATGTTGAGGCAGGTGCAGCACCAAAAAGGGTAGCTAGAGGCAGAGGCAGAGGTCAGCAGCTTAGGCGAAGCCAGGCCACACCCGGAATCTCCCAAGATGTTCCAGTTCGTACCCAGCCCCGAAAAACTCCCACCTCGAGGGCACGTTTCTCGAAGGTGTGGAGTTTTTTCAAGGAATGCGCCGAGGACAGATATAGTGTTGTCTGCACAATTTGCCTCTCGAAATTGATTAGGGGCTCTGAGAAGAGCAACCTGTCCACCACTTCAATGCGCCGTCATTTGGAATCCAAGCACTGGAATCAGTGGCAGGCAGCAACGGCAGGACAAAGGCCGCCTGCCGTTCACGCCACTGCCACTGCCTCTGCCACTGCCTCTGCCTCTGCCACTGCCACTGCTGACTGTGCTGGCGATGCACTCCAGAGGACGAGCCAGGACACCACTTCATCTGCCTCCGCCACTTTGTTGACTTCTACCTCATCCTCCCCTGGTCCTGTCTTATCTCCTTCTCCTGCACCATCAAAGGCACCATCAGGCGTTTCTTTACAACAACCCACCATCTCTCAGACATTGGAGCGGCGGCAGAAATACACTGCTAACCACCCACACGCGCAAGCCTTGAACGCCAACATCGCTAAACTGCTGGCCCAGGAGATGTTGGCGTTCCGGCTTGTTGAAACTCCCGCCTTCCTGGACCTGATGGCAACTGCGGCACCTCGCCATGCCGTCCCTAGCCGTCACTACTTCTCCCGGTGTGCCGTCCCCGCCTTGCACCAGCACGTGTCACTCAACATCAGGCGGGCCCTTAGTTCCGCGCTTTGCACAAAGGTCCACTTGACCACCGACGCGTGGACAAGTGCATGCGGACAGGGACGCTACATTTCACTGACGGCACACTGGGTGAATGTAGTTGAGGCTGGGACTGCTTCCCAAACTGGCCCGGTGTACCTCGTCTCCCCGCCTAACATTCCTGGCAGGGACACGAGAAGAACACCCCCCTCCTCCTCCTCCTCTACCGCCTCCTCCTCCGCCACCGCCTCCTCCTCCGCCACCGCCTCCTCCTCCGCTGTTAGATTGACCCCAGCTACGAGTTGGAAACGTTGCAGCACTGGCGTTGGTAGACGTCAGCAGGCTGTGCTGAAGCTGATCAGCTTGGGGGACAGACAGCACACTGCCTCCGAGGTGAGGGATGCCCTCCTCAATGAGACGGCAATATGGTTTGAGCCGCTGCACCTGGGCCCAGGCATGGTCGTTTGTGATAACGGCCGGAACCTGGTAGCAGCTCTGGAGCTTGCCGGACTCCAACATGTTCCATGCCTGGCCCACGTCTTCAACCTAGTGGTGCAACGTTTCCTAAAGAGCTACCCCAATGTTCCAGAGCTACTGGTGAAAGTGCGGCGCATGTGCGCCCACTTTCGCAAGTCGACAGTAGCCGCTGCTAGCTTAAAATCTCTCCAGCAACGCCTGCATGTGCCACAACACCGGCTTTTGTGCGACGTCCCCACACGCTGGAACTCAACGTTTCAGATGTTGAATAGAGTGGTTGAGCAGCAGAGACCTTTGATGGAATACCAGCTACAAAACCCTAGGGTGCCACAAAGTCAGCTGCCTCAGTTTCACATCCATGAGTGGCCATGGATGAGAGACCTTTGTGACATCCTACGGGTCTTTGAGGAGTCCACAAGGAGGGTGAGCTCTGAGGATGCGATGGTGAGCCTTACAATCCCGCTCTTGTGTGTTCTGAGAGAATCCCTGATTGACATCAGGGATAACTCAGATCACACAGAGGAGTTAGGGATAGCATCCGATCCGTCACAGCTGGAGAGTAGGTCCACACATCTGTCCGCTTCACTGCGTTTAATGGAGGAGGAGGAGGAGGAGGAGGAGGAAGAAGAGTTGTCCGATGATGTGATGGTGATACAGGAGGCTTCCGGGCAACTTCGAATCGTCCCATTGTTGCAGCGCGGATGGGTAGACATGGAGGATGAGGAGGAAATGGAGATTGAACTTTCCGGTGGGGCCAGAGGAGTCATGCCAACTAACACTGTGGCAGACATGGCTGAGTTCATGTTGGGGTGCTTTACAACCGACAAGCGTATTGTCAAAATCATGGAGGACAACCAGTACTGGATCTTTGCTATCCTTGACCCCCGGTATAAAAACAACATCTCGTCTTTTATTCCGGTAGAGGGGAGGGCCAATCGCATCAATGCTTGCCACAGGCAATTGGTGCAGAATATGATGGAGATGTTTCCAGCATGTGACGTTGGCGGCAGGGAGGGCAGTTCCTCCAGTAGGCAACCAAGTTCTCACCGGTCCACACAAACGAGGGGCACACTGTCTAAGGTCTGGGACACCTTGATGGCACCCCCTCGCCAAAGTGCCGCCACGGAGGGTCCTAGTGTCACCAGGCGTTAGAAGTATAGGCGCATGTTGCGGGAATACCTTTCCGACCACAGCCCTGTCCTCTCCGACCCCTCTGCGCCCTACACGTATTGGGTGTCGAAGTTGGACCTGTGGCTTGAACTTGCCCTATATGCCTTGGAGGTGCTGTCCTGTCCTGCCGCCAGCGTCCTATCTGAGAGGGTGTTCAGTGCAGCCGGTGGCATCATCACTGACAAGCGCACCCGTCTGTCAGCTGAGAGTGCCGACCGGCTCACTTTGATAAAAATGAACCACCACTGGGTAGAGCCGTCATTTTTGTGCCCACCTGTGTAAAGCACCCCAACATGAAACTCCATGTCTGTACTCAACCTCTCCAATTCCTCCGCATCCTCATACTCATCCACCATAAGCGTTGCACAATTCTGCTAATACTAGGCTCCCTCCACCCTGATTTCCCCCAACTCTGCTGGTTAGAGGCTCCCTCCACCCTGATTTCCACCAACTCTGCTGGTTAGAGGCTCCCTCCACCATGAATTTGCCCAAACTGGGCTGTTTAGAGGCTCCCTCCACCATGAATTGGTCCAAACTGGGGTTTTTAGAGGCTCCCTCCACCATGAATTGGTCCAAACTGGGCTGTTTAGCGGCTCCCTCCACCATTAATTGGTCCAAACTGGGCTGGTTAGAGGCTCCCTCCACCATGAATGTGCCCAAACTGGGCTGTTTAGAGGCTCCCTCCACCATGAATTTGCCCAAACTGGGCTGGTTAGAGGCTCCCTCCACCATGAATTGGTCCAAACTGGGGTTTTTAGAGGCTCCCTCCACCATGAATTGGTCCAAACTTGGCTGTTTAGAGGCTCCCTCCACCATTAATTGGTCCAAACTGGGCTGGTTAGAGGCTCCCTCCACCATGAATTGGTCCAAACTGGGTTTTTTAGAGGCTCCCTCCACCATGAATTTGCCCAAACTGGGCTGTTTAGAGGCTCCCTCCACCATGAATTGGTCCAAACTGGGCTGGTTAGAGGCTCCCTCCACCATGAATTTCCCAAAACTTGGCTGTTTAGAGGCTCCCTCCACCATTAATTGGTCCAAACTGGGCTGGTTAGAGGCTCCCTCCACCATGAATTGGTCCAAACTTGGCTGTTTAGAGGCTCCCTCCACCATTAATTGGTCCAAACTGGGCTGGTTAGAGGCTCCCTCCACCATGAATTTGCCCAAACTGGGCTGTTTAGAGGCTCCCTCCACCATGAATTGGTCCAAACTGGGGTTTTTAGAGGCTCCCTCCACCATGAATTGGTCCAAACTTGGCTGTTTAGAGGCTCCCTCCACCATTAATTGGTCCAAACTGGGCTGGTTAGAGGCTCCCTCCACCATGAATTTGCCCACACTGGGCTGGTTAGAGGCTCCCTCCACCATGAATTTCCCAAAACTTGGCTGTTTAGAGGCTCCCTCCACCATTAATTGGTCCAAACTGGGCTGGTTAGAGGCTCCCTCCACCATGAATTGGTCCAAACTTGGCTGTTTAGAGGCTCCCTCCACCATTAATTGGTCCAAACTGGGCTGGTTAGAGGTTCCCTCCACCATGAATTTGCCCAAACTGGGCTGTTTAGAGGCTCCCTCCACCATGAATTGGTCCAAACTGGGTTTTTTAGAGGCTCCCTCCACCATGAATTTGCCCACACTGGGCTGGTTAGAGGCTCCCTCCACCATGAATTGGTCCAAACTGGGTTTTTTAGAGGCTCCCTCCACCATGAATTTGCCCACACTGGGCTGGTTAGAGGCTCCCTCCACCATGAATTTCCCAAAACTTGGCTGTTTAGAGGCTCCCTCCACCATTAATTGGTCCAAACTGGGCTGGTTAGAGGCTCCCTCCACCATGAATTGGTCCAAACTTGGCTGTTTAGAGGCTCCCTCCACCATTAATTGGTCCAAACTGGGCTGGTTAGAGGCTCCCTCCACCATGAATTTGCCCAAACTGGGCTGTTTAGAGGCTCCCTCCACCATGAATTGGTCCAAACTGGGTTTTTTAGAGGCTCCCTCCACCATGAATTGGTCCAAACTGGGCTGTTTAGAGGCTCCCTCCACCATGAATTTGCCCAAACTGGGCTGGTTAGAGGCTCCCTCCAACCTGAATTGGTCCAAACTGGGCTGGTTAGAGGCTCCCTCCACCATGAATTTGCCCAAACTGGGCTGTTTAGAAGCTCCCTCCACCATGAATTGGTCCAAACTGGGTTTTTTAGAGGCTCCCTCCACCATGAATTGGTCCAAACTGGGCTGTTTAGAGGCTCCCTCCACCATGAATTTGCCCAAACTGGGCTGGTTAGAGGCTCCCTCCACCATTAATTGGTCCAAACTGGGCTGTTTAGAGGCTCCCTCCACCATGAATTTGCCCAAACTGGGCTGTTTAGAGGCTCCCTCCACCATGAATTTGCCCAAACTGGGCTGTTTAGAGGCTCCCTCCACCATGAATTTGCCCAAACTGGGCTGGTTAGAGGCTCCCTCCACCATGAATTTTCCCACACTGGGCTGGTTAGAGGCTCCCTCCACCATGAATTGGTCCAAACTGGGTTTTTTAGAGGCTCCCTCCACCATGAATTTGCCCACACTGGGCTGGTTAGAGGCTCCCTCCACCATGAATTTCCCAAAACTTGGCTGTTTAGAGGCTCCCTCCACCATTAATTGGTCCAAACTGGGCTGGTTAGAGGCTCCCTCCACCATGAATTGGTCCAAACTTGGCTGTTTAGAGGCTCCCTCCACCATTAATTGGTCCAAACTGGGCTGGTTAGAGGCTCCCTCCACCATGAATTGGTCCAAACTTGGCTGTTTAGAGGCTCCCTCCACCATTAATTGGTCCAAACTGGGCTGGTTAGAGGCTCCCTCCACCATGAATTGGTCCAAACTGGGTTTTTTAGAGGCTCCCTCCACCATGAATTGGTCCAAACTGGGGTTTTTAGAGGCTCCCTCCACCATGAATTGGTCCAAACTGGGCTGTTTAGCGGCTCCCTCCACCATTAATTGGTCCAAACTGGGCTGGTTAGAGGCTCCCTCCACCATGAATGTGCCCAAACTGGGCTGTTTAGAGGCTCCCTCCACCATGAATTTGCCCAAACTGGGCTGGTTAGAGGCTCCCTCCACCATGAATTGGTCCAAACTGGGGTTTTTAGAGGCTCCCTCCACCATGAATTGGTCCAAACTTGGCTGTTTAGAGGCTCCCTCCACCATTAATTGGTCCAAACTGGGCTGGTTAGAGGCTCCCTCCACCATGAATTGGTCCAAACTTGGCTGTTTAGAGGCTCCCTCCACCATTAATTGGTCCAAACTGGGCTGGTTAGAGTCTCCCTCCACCATGAATTTGCCCAAACTGGGCTGTTTAGAGGCTCCCTCCACCATGAATTGGTCCAAACTGGGTTTTTTAGAGGCTCCCTCCACCATGAATTTGCCCACACTGGGCTGGTTAGAGGCTCCCTCAACCATGAATTGGTCCAAACTGGGGTTTTTAGAGGCTCCCTCCACCATGAATTTGCCCAAACTGGGGTGTTTAGAGGCTCCCTCCACCATGAATTTGCCCAAACTCTGCTGGTTAGAGGCTCAATCCACCCTGATTTTCAAAACAAATGTTGGTGCCAACCTCAACTTACTACAAGGGCCAAATTCACTGCTGGTGACAAGCTCTCCTCACTGCAAGTGCCAAATACACATGTTTCAAGGTGTTTTCCTACTGTCAGAGAGGTGGTATTGAGTGTGTAAAGTGTGTAGTTGTTAGGCAGTGATGTTGGGGTAATAGAGGGTCTTTGGTGTGTTAGATGCCCCCAGACATGCTTCCCCTGCTGTCCCAGTGTCATTCCAGAGGTGTTGGCATCATTTCCTGGGGTGTCATAGTGGACTTGGTGACCCTCCAGACACGGATTTGGGTTTCCCCCTTAACGAGTATCTGTTCCCCATAGACTATAATGGGGTTCGAAACCCGTTCGAACACACGAACATTGAGCGGCTGTTCGAATCGAATTTCGAACCTCGAACATTTTAGTGTTCGCTCATCTCTAGTTATTACTATTATTTTAGTGTGTAACGGACATCACTAGAGACGTATTTTACTGTAGAAAGCTCAGGTATAGACAGGACAGGGATTGGGTGAAATGTAAACTTTATTTGCGACTTTATGTATATGTTGTGTAAGTGTTTGGTGCGACTTTTTTTTTTGGTTCTGCGACCTGGACAATGGTAAACGTCTGGGTCACAGCGCCAATAAACTTCCTGGTCATGTTCAGGAGGTATAACATAAGAATACCCCACTAGTAAAGCTCAGGGGGGAATTACATTATAACTGTATGTGACAATCAGAGACAAATGTATAGTATACGCTCTGATTGGCAGGAGAAGGGTTAATAGGGACAATAGAGTCCCTGCCACCCCCTCCTGCTGTCACATACAGGGTATGCAGAGAGTCAGATCCTTTCTCTGTCTCTCTCTCTCTGCTGCACAGCTCCGTGTCCCTCTTCCTTTCTTGTTAGATTGCAAATTGCTTGCTTAGACAGGAGGGGGGGGGACACTTTGGAGATCTATATCTTTGGACTGCATCAACATATCTTGATGCTTTCAATTGCAATTTAAAGAGGAGAATCTCATCTTTAAAATGATATCAAGAACTCGATGATTGGATGTACAGTTTTGGAGCAATTCACTGTTGAAACGCTGTCGGGAATTGAGATCTGCAGTTGAATCTCAATGCCAAATAGTGTTTTCAACAGTGCATGGCTCCAAGACTGTAAGTAAAATCATCAAGTCCCTGGTATAATTTTAAAGATGAGAGTCTCTTCTTTAAAATGCATTTTAAAGCATCAAGATATGTTGATGCAGTCCAGAGATATCGGCATTAGTAGGGAGGACGTACTAACTACGTCCTCCGCTACTGAAGTGCCACCTTGGGAGCACGTACAATGTACGTGCCTGGCAGCGAAAGGGTTAATGCGTATAGGTTTCCGTTCGAGGGGGTACCCAAGTGGACTCCCGGAACAGAATACCGAACGCAGATTTGAACCGGGCCTTAGGAATCAAAGGTTGAAAATGCTCGGTTTCCGCTAAAATGAGTCCACTGAAGGACTATGGAACCTGCACATTTTATGAAGTAAAGCCAAGGTCAGTACTTCTTCCATGACTGCACGTGCTTACACTTTGGGCACATGTGGACCTGAGCTTCACTGCACGCAGAGATTGTGTCCATCAAAGGACTCATCTCAGAGGACACCGGGCATCTTTACGTTTTGTTACCCTTTACAACTAAACTGTCTGATAATGATAAAAGCCGAGTGTCATAAGGAAAAATAGTCTTAGTTGCCCATAGCAAACAATCCCAGAACAGCTTCCATTTTTCAAAGGCACTATAAAATGGAAGCCGTGCTGTAATTGGTTGCTATGGGCAACTAAAACCATTTTTCTTTATGACCATTTTCATAAATTAGTCATAGTGAGTCTGTGCAAACTGGCTGATGACTGGTGAAAAGCAACTCATCATACCAGTACTGATATTTTTGGTCAATTACTGGCCAAAAATTCCCAATTGTTTTTTAGGCAAAATCTGCCGTTGCTCACTATGACTCATTAACGAATGTTGCAGAAATACAGGGTTTTTTGTTACAGATTTCGCTGCGAGTTTTTTTTTAACCAAATTTAGGAGTGGCTTGAAAAGGAATGGACTGACTGACTGTCAGAAATGCCCTTCTGACAGTGAAGAGCTACAGTACTGGCACCGATAGCTCTTCACCGGGGGCACATAAAGGGAAAGCCGATAATGCGCTGAATTCAGTACTGTCGGCTTTCTAGCGGTGTATTAAACCGCATGTGCTGCAGATGGTGAAAGGTCCTTTTTAAAGGGGTTTTTGTCATCTTCTATAAATAGAATAGGGGGATAACTTGCAGGTCAGTGGAGATCTGACCCCCACTGATCAGGAGAATGCTGAATGGATTTATGGTTGGTAGCATGTGCACTGCTCCATTCATTTCAATGAGAGTGCTGGCAATAGCTGAAGTACAGTGCTATCTTTGGTACTCCCACTGAAATGAATGAAGCTGCCTGTGCTGCCCAGAATCATTGCTCCATTCAGTGATCCCCACTGACTAACAAGTTATCCCCTATTCTCTGTATAAGGGATAACTTGCTTTAGGGGGAGAACCCCTTTATCTGTTACTGAATACACCTGGCTGCAGCAGATTGACCTGTATTCGCTGGCTGTACACCTTATAGCTGCCATTTCAAGTTGTTCACTTGTTACACTGTACAAGAAGAGAGCACACAGCAATATCTCCTGCCCCAGCCTAAGGGCTCGTTCACATCTGCGTTGTCCACTCCGTAGTTCAGGTTTCCATTTCCTGCATAAAACAGAGCAGGAGACGGAAACCTGCAGGACTCTTTCTCACCCATTCATTTGAATGGGTGAGAAAGCTGTCCGGCCGTGAGCGTTTTATGCTCTCCGCCGCGAAACCGGGTTTTTTAATCCGGACACAGAGTCGGACATGCAGTACTCTGTGTCCGGATTAAAAAACCTGGTTTCGCAGCGGAGAGCATAAAATGCTCACCGCCGCTCACGGCCGGACCCGGTCTGTGCTTTCCGTCTTCTGGCATGCAGAAGACGGAAAGCACAGAACAGAGAGTAGAACGCAGGTGTGAACCTAGCGTAAGTATGTAATCTGCAGGTCAGGACTGCTCCTGCGCCCCCTACTGGGCTGGAGGCGGAGCTACCAATAACACAGCCAGGAAGCCCCTCCCCCAAATCTCTGCCCGGCTGCTACATTGCTAACTTCAAGCTGAAAATAAATAAAGGTTTATCAATATTCCATAGCTGCCGCCCTAGCTCTGTCATCGCCCATTCTGATTGTCAATCTGACAGTCCGGACCATCGTTCAATGCCTGGCTCAGCTAATGATGAAGTGCTAAAGCCAGGGTGCCCCTTAATCTGTCGAGGCCCAGGGCAATTGCCCAGTTTGCCCCCCACCTCTAACACTGGACCTGATGCTCGCCCATACACATCAAGGGTTTCAACAGAATGCACCACTTTCTTGGCCTGCCCAGTCTTCAGGTTTATCACCAATGAAGCATTTCTGGGACCAGCTGGTAATCCACCTTCACTAACCTACCCATGTGCAGGATCAAACAACCTAGCTCCAACATCTGTAGGAAAATGTGCTGCAGGAGAGCATACAGAACCTGTATATCTCCATGCCCAACTGTATCTCATCCATATCCAGGTTAGAGGTGCCCATCAGGGCACTAGAGTCTACTTTCAATTGTACAGTTTTCCCCAATAATCTTTTCATTTCGCTATAATATTGTAATCACTTAAATATATCATCATTGCAGTCACATTTCGAAAATTTTGAGATCTGAATTTAAGGAAATTACTAGAAGAGCAAGTAGCTACTTACTTAGTAGCTGCTGGTGAACCCTGGGAGGAGAGGCATGACAAGACAGTGAGTCCTAAACTGAACCCTCCCCTGTCTGTGCTTACTTGCCTCACTGCCCTAGGCGACAGAAGACAATTGAGTGGCAGTCCCTTCTTAGGTATAAGTGATGACACAAAATGCAGACAAGACAAACAACAACAAAAAGGGAGGTCAGCTAGCCAAGGGGTTGGTAACAGTTGAGCAGCGCAGTACAGCATCAAATTCCGAGAGAATAGTCACAAGAAAAGCTAGGTCAGAAAGCCAGCATACACAAAAGGCAATAGCAAGCACCAGTGTGAATGTGAGCAAATAATAAATAGGAAGGAAGAACCCGCCCCAGACCTGATAGGAAGATAGGCTGTCAATCACACAGGTAAGACTAAAATTAACTATTCAAGGCGCTTAGGGAAACCAAGGTGAACGAGATAGGTGTCTTGGAAAATCAATTACAGAGGTGAGGGAATAGGACAGTGTTCAGACAATACAAGAAGAATGTAGAGCAAGGAATCATAGCCGGACACGCCACCTGCGCCGTAGCATGCAGTCAGAGAATGGCGCCGAAGACTGAACAGGCAAGGATGTTAAGGATGTTACACTGAACAAAAGTTTCGAGAAAGAAAATTGGACCGCAATCTCATGTATTAACCACCATGAACTTTATTATAGGATTTTATATAGATGATATTACACTCCTTACATCTTATGCACAATTTATCCCACTTTCTCTCTATTTCTGGAGAGGCTATGGTCACTTTAGCACCTTTCTATGTCTTCTGGGAATGCCCACTAAAACAGCCACTGTCGCGACCAATACATTCTTTGGCACTTCATCTTAATATACTAACTACTCCCATTTCTCCTCAATTGGTTTTATTGTGCCTAGGCCTAGATAAGATTCATACATCCCAAAGAACCCTATCAATTGCATCAGCTTAAGAATACAACTGGAAATCCAACCTGGTCTTTGCCTCTCCTTTCCCATTCTAAATCCTTCTATCAGACCCATAATCGAAAGATCCCTTCCTGATTCTGATGATCTCCCTCCTTATAGTTGTTCTCATTGTTATTATATTGGTTCGATATGACTATACACTTGCACGGCATGGGAGAGGGGTTGGGGGGGGGGTGAGCGCAGGAAAGGTTTTGGGGAGGCGCGGGTTAGGGGTTTGGGGGGGACCGGGGGCGCACGGAAGAGGGGTTTGGGAGGGGAAGGCCGGGGGTGCGCGGGAGGGGAGTTCGCATGGGAGAGGGTTTGGGTGGAGCGCACGGGAGGTGGGTTGGGGGGCGCTGGGGCACAACTCAGTATACTGCGCATATACAGAGATGTACAACAGCCTAGGCACGCCAGCAGCAATTGCATATGCAGCCGCAGGTCGTCGCCAACAATAACATGCGGACGAAGTTGCGAGCAAATACTAGTGTATATATATATATATATATATATATATATATATATATTTGTCAGGGTCTGGGTTGCTAGGTGGGGAGGCATAGACACACTAGTCCGAAAAATTGGGAAAACTTTGAGTGTCCCCAAGTGCAGTTGCAAAAACCATCAAGTGCTACAAAGAAACTGCCTCACACGAGGACCGCCCCAGGAAAGGAAGACCAAGAGTCACCCAGTGGTGTAACTACCGCCATAGCAGCAGAGGCAGCTGCCACAGGGCCCGGGACATTAGGGGCCCGGTGACAGATACCTCTGCTACCCCCGCTCTTATCACAGACAAACAGTTGTAACTGTGATAAGAGCGGGGAAAGAGTGTAGGACCTTGTGTGACGTCATATATCACATGACTAGGTGGGCGTGTCTATAGCCCGTGTCGTCCTGGAAGAGAAGGAGAGATGAGCTGCTAGGTAATGAAGGGGAGGGGGAAGGGAGATGCAGGATGGAGCGTGTCTGTGTGTGTGAATGATATCTGTGTATTAGGAGGAGATGTCTGTGAGTGATATCTGTGTATTAGGAGGAGATGTCTGTGTACTGAGATCTGTGTATTAGGAGGAGAGGTCTGTGAGTGAGATCTGTGTATTAGGAGGAAAGGTCTGTGAGTGAGATCTGTGTATTAGGAGGAGAGGTCTGTGTACTGAGAACTGTGCATTAGGAGGAGAGGTCTGTGAGATCTGTGTATTAGGAGGAGAGGTCTGTGAGATCTGTGTATTAGGAGGAGAGGTCTGAGTGATATCTGTGTATTAGGAGGAGAGGTCTGAGTGATATCTGTGTATTAGGAGGAGAGGTCTGAGTGATATCTGTGTATTAGGAGGAGAGGTCTGAGTGATATCTGTGTATTAGGAGGAGAGGTCTGAGTGATATCTGTGTATTAGGAGGAGAGGTCTGAGTGATATCTGTGTATTAGGAGGAGAGGTCTGTGTACTGAGATCTGTGTATTAGGAGGAGGGGGAGGTCAGTGTCCTGATATCTGTGTATTAGGAGGAGGGGGAGGTCAGTGTCCTGATATCTGTGTATTAGGAGGAGGGGGAGGTCAGTGTCAGTAGCTGGATCAGTACTCTACACATTGTTTGTATTCAGACTTGCCTGCAATTGCTGTTACTAATGACTGTCTAATAGTAGTCAGGGGGCGCTCTGTGTATTGTATTGTACTGAAGGGGAGGAGGATGTGAGATGCAGAATGGAGGGTGTGTGTATGTGTGTGAGTGTGTATGTATGTGTGGTGAGGAGCAACAGTAACCTAGGGGCAGAGATGGAGGGGAGGACATGATAATGTGGGTAGAGATGAGGGGTGCATTAAACTGGGAGCAGATGGAAGGAGGGCATGAAATGTCACGTGACATCCGTGCGTTATTAAAGATGGCCAACACCACCAAAGACTGCAGCAGAGCTGGCGACAAGTAAGTTACTTTTTTTTTTTATGTCTGTATCTCCCCTCGGTCTCCGATTATTATACTCTGGGGTCTGAAAATACCCCAGAGTATAATAATTGTTCATGGGTGTCCACTATGGGGTATAATACTGTGTGCAGGGGCCACTATGGGACATAATAGAGCGCCGCCATTCCTAGTTACGCCACTGGAGTCACTTCTGCTGTGGAGGATAAGTTCAGCCGAGTCACCAGCCTCAGAAATCGCAGGTTAACAGCAGCTCAGATTAGAGACCAGGTCAATGCCACACAGAGTTCTAGCAGCAGACACATCTCTACAACAACTGTTAAGAGGAGACTTTGTGCAGCCGGCCTTCATGGTAAAATAGATGCTAGAAAACCACTGCTAAGGACAGGCAACAAGCAGAAGAGAACACAAGGAATGGACATTAGACCAGTGGAAATCTGTGCTTTGGTCTGATGAGTCCAAATTTGAGATCTTTGGTTCCAACCACCGTGTCTTTGTGCGACGCAGAAAAGGTGAACGGATGGAGTCCACATGCCTGGTTCCCACCGTGAAGCATGGAGGAGGAGGTGTGATAGTGTGAGCTTGCTTTGCTGGTGACACTGTTGGGGATTTATTCAAAATTGAAGGCATACTGAACCAGCATGGCTACCACAGCATCTTGCAGCGGCATGCTATTCCATCTGGTTTGCGTTTAGTTGGACCATCATTTATTTATCAACAGGACAATGACCCCAAACGCACCTCCAGGCTGTGTAAGGGCTATCTGACCAAGAAGGAGAGTGATGGGGTGCTACGCCAGATGACCTGGCCTCCACAGTCACCAGACCTGAACCCAATCGAGATGGTTTGGGGTGAGCCGGACCGCAGAGTGAAGGCAAAAGGGACAACAAGTGCTAAGCAACTCTGGGAACTCCTTCAAGACTGTTGGAAGACCATTTCCGGTGACTACCTCTTGAAGCTTATCACGAGAATGCCAAGAGTGTGCAAAGCAGGAATCAAAGCAAAAGGTGGCTACTTTGAAGAACTTAGAATATAAGACAGATTTTCACTTGTTTCACATTTTTTTGTTAAGTATATAATTCCACATGTGCTAATTCATAGTTTTGATGCCTTCAGTGTGAATCTACAATTTTCATAGTCATGAAAATACAGAAAACGCTTTGAATGAGAAGGTGTGTCCAAACTTTTGGTATCTATCTATCTATCTATCTATCTATCTATCTATCTATCTATCTATCTATCTACTAGCTTTTCTATGGGACACTTTAAGAGATTGTATTACAGTGCAATTTACTATGAGACTGTTTGGGGGACTGCAGCAGTCACATGTCTTATGTCAGCACTTCACAGCTGGACCAGGAAGCAGAAACCAGCGGAGGGTCTGGCAATGTTGGATTTTCTTTATTTTGGTGCAGCGTGCTAGGCTGTTATAAAGATTATCTTTTTTTAAACTGGAGAACCATCTGCAAACAATGACCATTTATCATTACAATTGCACAGAAATGACTATTGGCAAATGAAAATGTACTTCTAAAGGGGCATATCTGGGCTTAGCACTTAGAGAAATGTTATGTAAATATAGCCCATGGGCATCTAAGGACTCGTTCACATGGGGCAAGAGGGGGCAGATTTTAACGCCGAATCCACCTCAAAATCCGCCACCTCACAATAGAGGTCTATGTAGACAGCTAACGTCCTTTTTTCCGTAAGCGGTATGTTCTGGCTCACAGAAAAAAGGAGCAAACTGCCCTTTCTTCAGGCGGCTTCCGCGGCTTCAGCCTCACAATAGCACCCTTTGGACTGGGCCTATTCATTTGGGTCTACTCCTATTCTGACGCGGCTTCCCACATCAAAATCAGGACCAAAATACACTGTCACCAACACCGTGTGAACTAGCCCTAAGCTTTCAGGGTTTAGTGTGTATTAGAACTGAACAACCTTAGTAGAATTTGAAAATGATTCTCTGAGCCAAGATCTTAGGAATCACCTTATAGAATTATTGTACAGATGATAATAGATGAGCCTCCCACATAAGGTAGACATGTTTGGTTCTTCCATATGGTCACCTCTTAGGACATATGCTGGAAATACATGATATTCAGCGAGTTTTCTGTAATATTGGCATTTCATCCAAATTTGCTAATAAAATATATTTCAAATCTTATTTCTTTTTAATGCTCAGTTAAGTGAGCTCTAAATACTGAAAGCGTAGCGCCTTTAACTTATGGTTTGGATAAGTTCATAGGGTAACCACAAGAGGGCTCTTTCTTTCCACTAATCATTGTATGGTGACCATTCTCCACTTTGTGGTTACTAAAGAGCTTCACAATGATCTAGTCAAGTATTCTAGACCAGGATGATGGGATTACTCCTGAATTACTATATATTTTCTTTATAAATACAGAGATTATGAATGAGAATAAAATCACCCCGACTCCTACAGGAATATATTAATACTTGGTACTTTTTCAGCTCACCCTCAAGACTCCACTACTCTGACTTTTTGAAGTACATAAAGGTTTTGCATATTCGGAGATCTTTACTATCTGTTAAGCTATGCAAACCTTTTCTTCATATATAGTGGGATAGAATGTTACAATGTATTTGCCAACATCTAGTAGTGAGTTTGCATAAGAATGGAGCACGTCATGCCCCTTTTCGATAACGTGAGTATGCAACGTGCTAGTCCAACACATGCGGTGTCCATGTCAACTATAAAGTGAGAGACAACCCAGCCCAGAAGGAGCATTCTGCCAGGCTCAGGAGATGTGCCCATACTTCCTGGAGTCCAAGAGGTCTTCCCCTTTTTGGGAGCCTCCTGGATGCTCTGCGAAAGCTGGCAAGTATGCGTAAGAGGCACATAAAACTCTCTATTGACATTTACTTTTCTGATTTATTTAAGGTGTAGTGTTTTCCAGAAGATCTTGCCTGGCATCAATCACTAAATACATCAGTGTCCTCAAATTTAGTACTCGTGCTCAGCAGAGTTCTGTCCGTGGAAGTTGGATGGAGATACATAGTATCCTGGAGCTCTGTACTGCTAAGGCATATACACTCCATTTGCCAACTCATGGTGTCTCTGTCTGGCACAGGCACCAATGTTACAAAGGTGATACTGAGGCTGATGGTTACCTTAACAGGAAAATTGTTTATCTAGTGCAACCGTTTGGAAGGGAGATCCCTATAAGTCAATGCACAACTCTGAAAAAGTTTCAGCTTTGGCTCAAATTTTAGAATCACAAAAAGTGCATTTCGGGACACTGTGGACATTTATCTCTCTGTATACGACATGTCTTCCTTTATGGATATGTATTATAAACAAGCACAGAACTGTTGTGCAGCTGCATCCTTTGAGATATATCTTGGGAACAGTATTATGACAAAGTATCACAAAAATAGAGATATTTTATTACACAGGGTCATACTGACATGATATGAATCCAAGGAACCAGGGCCCATAAGCTTCAGCAGGTGACCCATCTGAAGGTGACCTATAGCAAACATTTTAATTAACAAATAATCCATTTATCTTTATTAATAATAATATTATTTGTACGTTCATTGAGAACAACAAGGTACACAATGCAATGACATAGGCTCTCAGAATTATAATCTCCAGAGTACCCAAGATGTTCCTGTTTGAGACGTACTGCACAATCATATGAGACCAACTTGAATAAAGTACAGAAATCATTAAAATTGTATTTTCATTGACCCACTTGACATAGTATATCAAACATAAGGGGCAGTACAAGATCTTCTAGTGCACAAGGCAGGATTTCAGAATATGCCTTCTTCATTCCCTGAAGTACAGCCTGATAGCTTTAGGATGGACATATGTAATTGGATTCTGTGGCAAAAAGACAGTAAAGCCCACCATCCATACAACACTATCAGCCAGGAGCGTAGTGGCTGGAGTGAAATGGGGCCCACTTTTAGCTGGAGAGGTCCAGGGATCTTGCAGCATCATGATAGCAATTAGGGAAAGTCTAGTTCCCTAACCGTTATACATATTGTTAATGGAAAATGGCCTGGTGGTCCAATAGAAGTCTGCCACTGGAGGTGATTAAAAATAACAAATACTTATACTCACCTCTTCTGGGACATCAACAGTTCTTACCATCCTCTTAGGGGTTCCTCCGGCTTGTAACTAAGGTCATGCGTGGTTGGGCCCCAGTAGTAACGTGGGGCACGTTGGTGAAATGATGTCAACACGCCCCATGTGACCCAATCATAGGCCTCAGTAGTCACCACAGGGGTGCATGACCAGAGTCACAGGCAGAAGATGACCATGGAGGATGCTGCAGAGAACCAGATAGAGCGAGGATCCCCAGGAGAGGTGAGTTAAGATGAGTATAAGTGTTTGCTATTGTGATTAGAGATGAGCAAACGACATTCGATCGAAATTGTTATTCGAACGAATATCAGGCTGTTCGAGGTATTCGATTACAATCGAATACCACGAGGCAAATGCACTAAAAATTTGTATCCCCTCCCACCTTCCCTGGCGCTTTTTTTTGCACCAATAACTGTGCAGAGGAGGTGGGACAGGAACTACGACAATGGAGGCATAAAAAAAAAAAAATCGGAAAAAGTAATTGGCTGGCTAAATCAGGTGACCTCCAATTTATTCGAATAGTGGATTTAAGATCCGGGTCATATGAGACTGTGAACTATGTGACTGTGAGACAGGGATAGATGTACAGGGAGGGTTAGCTAGGGATTACCTTTATTTAGGTGGGAATGTTACTCACACAGCTCTTTAGGGCTCTATCTCGTCGGGATCCCTGTCAGCTTGCGATATGCGGGAGCTGACTTTTTCCCATAGGAATACATTGACCGGAGGAGGAGGTTCTGCTGGAGGAGATGGAGTCTAAAATCGGTCCACAGCAGTCTCTATTGTGGTCCGATATCAGATGTAGCAGTGTTGAGCGCACAGCTCTGCTACACCTGAGATGTAGCAGAGCTTAGTGTGCGTTGAGCTCTGCTACACCCGAGATGTAGCAGAGCTGGCTGTGCTGATCGTGCGTACATCTCTGGTGTAGCAGAGCTAATTGCACACTCCGCTCTGCTACATCTCGGGTGTAGCAGAGCTCAGCGCACACTCAGCTCTGCTACATCTCTGGGGTAGCAGAGCTCAGCGCACACTCAGCACTGCTACATCTCTGGTCAACACTGCTACATCTGAGATCGGACTGTGGACCAATCTTAGACTCTGCCTCCTCTGGCACTCAGCTCTGCTACATCTCTGGTGTAGCAGAGCTCAGCGCACACTCAGTTCTGCTACATCTTGGGTATAGCAGAGCTCAGTGCACACTCAGCTCTGCTACATCTAGGGTGTAGCAGAGCTCAGTTCATGGCCAGCTCTGCTACATCTCAGGTGTAACAGAGCTGTGCACTCAACACTGCTACATCTGAGATCGGACTGTGGACCGATCTTAGACTCAGCCTCCTCCAGCACTCAGCTCTGCTACATCTCTGGTGTAGCAGAGCTCAGCGCATACTCAGCTCTGCTACATTTCTGGTGTAGCAGAGCTCAGCGCACACTCAGCACTGCTACATCTCTGGTGTCGCAGAGCTCAGCGCACAATCTCAGCTCTGCTACATTTCTGGTGTAGCAGAGCTCAGCGCACACTCAGCTCTGCTACATCTGAGATCGGACTGTGGGCCGATCTTAGAGTCTGCCTCCTCCGACACTCAGCTCTGCTACATCTCTGGTGTAGCAGAGCTCAGCGCACACTCAGCTCTGCTACATCTCTGGTGTAGCAGAGCTCAGCGCACACTCAGCTCTGCTACATCTCTGGTGTAGCAGACCTCAGCGCACGGCCAGCCCTGCTACATCTCGGGTGTAGCAGAGCTCAGCGCACACTCAGCTCTGCTACATCTCGGGTGTAGCAGAGCTGTGCGTTCAATACTGCTACATCTGAGATCAGACCACAATGGAGACTGCTGTGGACCGATCTTAGACTCCGCCTCCTCCGGCAGAACCAGCGTTGATTGGCCAAATGCTGTACTCTGTATGGCATTCGGCCAATCAACACTGGTCAATGCACTCCTATGGGAAAAAGTCAGCTCCTGCATATCGCAAGCTGACAATGATCCCGACTAGATAGTGGCGTAATACAGGTACTTCGGCATGTTAGATGCCCCCAGGCATGCTTCCCCTACTGTCCCAGTTGCTTTCCAGGGTGTTGGCATCATTTTCTGGGGTGTCATAGTGGACTTGGTGACTCTCCTGAGTCGAAGTGTGGCTTCCCCTGAAACATAGCATTTTTCCCCATAGACTATAATGGGGTTCTATATTCGTTTGAATAGTCGAATATTCAGGGGCTATTCGAAACGAATATCAAATCTCGAATATTTCACTGTTCGCTCATCTCTAATTGTGATTATAGTCTATGGGATCTGCAGGTACAGTAACTGCTGTTTTAGCGTTTGGGCTCTCTGTTGTTAAGTTCCCCAGCAGAGCTGAATGACGGAGAGCCCAGCGCACGTGTGAACCTAATGTTATATATATATATATATATATATATATATATATATATATATATGTATTTTTCAGCTTTAATATTTTTGCCACTTCATATGGACTATAACATGATAACACATGTGTTACGTCATATATTATATGAAGATAATGGTTTTTCTTCCCTTAATAAATCTATAAGGAAAATGTGAGTATTTCTGTGGGTAAAATTGAAATTGACTTTTCAAAAATGTGTGCGGCTATAAAAACAGCTTTTCCACAGTGTTTTTTTCTGCAGTGTGTGGATGGGATTAGCCAGAATCTCATTCTATCAAGTCTAAAAAATTTTGCCCATGGAATCCTGTTTGCTTCTTCAGCTGCATACCAAACCATCAGCAGCAGCACAGGAGGCTCTCAACCTGTCAGCTGAGTGACCATGGTCAAGATTGGCCGGGGTAAGGCTGGTGACTCTCCAGAACCAAAGGACAGGCCACTCCAGTCAGTGGGAATGCAAAAATTCCTTAAAAAACAGCAGGCTTCGGGATCTTCTTCTTCTCCAGGGAAGTTGGCACCTGAGGAATCGAGCGGACAGCGTGCAGTGCCACTTGACTCCGACGGGGATGGCTCCTTGCAGGATAATTCCTCGTCATCTATCTCTAAGGGGTATTTAAAAAAGACTTTGTCTCAATCTCTCTCAAATGCTATGGCCCCTGTGCTGAAAGAGCTCACTGCTCTTCGCGAGGACTTTGCTAATGTGACCCACCGGGTGGATAGGCTGGAGACCTGTCAGGGAGAATTGCAGCATGTGGCTTCCTCCGTGTCTGAACGCTTAGATACCCATGCCGCTCACTTTAACTACACTTATTTGGCGCTGGAGGACTTGGATAATCGCTCCCGCCGCAGAAATCTGCGTATACGGGGTCTCCCAGAAACCTACATGCAAGAACAGCTTCCCTCTATTGCAGCCAGTGTCTTCTCCTCATTGGTGGGTGTGGATGTCGCTTCAAAAATGAAGTTGGAGAGGATCCAGAGAGCTGCTCGCTCCAAACCTAGTGCAGAGGCCCCGCCACGGGATGTGGTGTGTGCCCTTTTTTCCCATATGCATACTGTGGATCTTCTTTGTGCAGCCAGGGATGCAGCTGATTTATCCTATGAGGGACACTTGCTGAAGCTGTATCAGGACTTGGCACCTTCTACCCTTCAGAAGCGCCGGGTGCTGAAGCCACTTTTGGATTACCTGCGAGCTAAGGGGTTTAACTATGCCTGGTTATTTCCCTTCGGCTTTTCGGTTCCTCACAATGGCAAGAGATTGGTGGTCCGTATGCCTCAGGACTTGGAGCGCCTATGGGAGCTCTGAACATCCCTCCTATCACTGTTCCCTCTTGGATGCCGGTGCAGGAAGAGGCGCTACAGTTACCGGCGACTTGGCAACTTCCACCGAGTTGCTCTGAATCCCTGGATGCTGTGTCGGCCTCTGCTGAGAGTTGATAGCTCCGTTTGCCGTGTTCTTTCCAGATGGTCGCGCGGACTTTACTTGTTTTCATATTGGAGTTTTTTCTGGTTTGTGACTCATTTCATTTTGCTCTTTTCACTCATCTCCCCCCCTCCTCCCCCCTCACTTTTTTTTTTTTTTTTTTTTAACCTTTTCCTTCCTACCCTCCCGTCTGCCTCACCCCCCTCCTTTACCTTTCTCTATTTTCAAATTTTATATTGATATTGTTATTTCTGGCCTCTTTATGCTGAAGCGCATCTTTGCGCTTGGGCCTGGTCCTGACTGTTTTTTTGTATACCATGGACAGCTGTTATTCTATGGATGGTCATGGTCTTTGGTCTTATGCTCATTTTCTCTGCTGTTCTCTTATTTTGCCTATGGTACTGTTGTTGTTCTCTGTACTTTGAAAAAATTAATAAAGTTTGAATTAAAAAAAAAATAAAAAAAATTTGCCCATACTAGATGCACCAAGGATGAGCCACATTTACACCAGTTTCTAGTCATAATTAGAGATGAGTGAACCAGTCTGGGGCCAATCAGATTTAACCCGCATTTTCCAAAAGTTTCAGGTTTGACCTGTGATTGGGCCTCGGCATTCACCTGGGGCATGTCGAAGTCATGACTCCAGGGCACATGACAGCAACAACTCCAGGGAACATGACTTTGTCCAGGAGGCCGGTGAATAAGTGTTTGTTATTTTTTTTTTTATACCTCCCTGGGCCTCCACCTATTATATTCTGGGGTCTAAAGAGACCCCAGAGTATAATATTTTCCCTTCTGATTCTCTCCAAACAAGTTTGGCCTGAAACAAATCCTTGTGCCAAACTGTTCAAATCTGAAATGAAACCAGTCTTCAGAATTTCACCCATTTCTAGTTGGAAACATACTAGTGAATATGGACCAATGTGGTGTGCTAAGCTGGTAAAGTAGATGTTTTTGGGGCAGCACTTTTCGGAGTACATCAGTAGCAGGTGTATATGTGTTTCTTGTTCCTTTTCTTTCATAGCAATTACTTCTTTCAGTACCTCCTGACAGTGAGTTTTATTCCTCTTGTCTTTTTCTTGTGCACCAATATATTTCATATCTGTAAACTTCTCAGAGCTTCTGTACAGACGATATTTCACAGACTGAATTACTTTTGATAGCAGATGAATCATAAAAAACAAAAACTCATTTTGCTTTGTGCTGCTCAGAAGTTTACATGTACTGTCAATTCCTGTTTAATTTTCTTCCACATTCAAGAGGCCACCTGAGATCAGATTGAGTTGTCCTGCTCGACGTGTTGGTAAAAAATGAATTCATGTGCTTTTTTTGTTTTCTTTTGTTGTCATCTCTGTTTCTGGGGAAACCGGTACCAATGGTTTCTACTATAACTGTCCCTGGATAGTTAATTTGGCAGGTCAACAACCTTTGTGTATTCCTATGTAAATGACTCATATTCACATGTTATTTGGCATTGTGTTGTGGGAATGAGAGGACGACACTTAGGGAAAGATAAGTGAAAGGCTTCAATGTGTGCTTTATTTCTAATAGAAGACAAACATATTAAAGCTATGCATGAATTAATCCTACAAAATGGATGGCATCAAAGGGTAAGTTCACACGGGTTTTTTATCGTCAGGATTTTGAGGACATATCCACCTCAAAATCCTGACCAAAAGACAGCTCCCATTGAAATCAGCGGGAGCCGGTCAGTTCTTTCAGGCGGATTCGCCTTGCTCCCTCCCAACTAGGCCCATTCATTTGGGCCTAATCCGAAGCGGAGTGCACGACTAGATGCTGATGCATCCAGTCACAGCTACCGGTATTTTGGTCCCAAACCTGAGACGGCCTCCGCCTCAGGTTCCAGACCAAAAAACCCTGTGTGAACCTACCCTAAGACACCAGTCCTGGAATAATAAATAGAAAGCTTAACAACTTCATATACATTGACCATAAATGTAACTTTCTAGAATGCTATAAACACGATTATTAGAATTATCATTATGATACCATCTCTGCAGTTACAAAGAACGTCCTTCTTCTTGGATGACTTCTCCTGTTCTGCACTCTTCAAGATTTGAATAGATACTGTGTAAGGCTGTATTCACACTTGCACAGAATCGACTTAAAATCAGTATAGATAAAAGTCCTGGAAGGAGACCGATCAGAAACCCGGCGGATCCCATTATAGCCTATGGGGTCTGCAAGTTTCTGCATGTACCCTTTTTTTAAGTGGATAGGAGATAGTCAGGACCTATAAGTATCTGGGTGTGCTCCTCAATAATAAACTAGACTGGGCTGATCACCTGGAGGCGCTGCACAGAAAGGGCCACAGCAGACTCTACCTGCTCAGGAGGCTGAGGGCCTTCGGAGTCCAGGGGACACTTCTTAGGGCCTTCTTCAACTCTGTGGTTGCCTCAGCCATTTTTTTCGGTGTGGCCTGCTGGGGGAGCAGTATATCAACCAGGGACAGAAATAGACTTGACAGGCTGATCAGGAGGGCCAGCTCTGTCCTGGGGAGCCCCTTGGACCCAGTACAGGTGGTGGATGACAGAAGGATACTGTCTGTGGTGACCTCCATGCGGGAGAACAAATCCCACCCCATGTATGGGACCCTGATGGAACTTGGCAGCACTGTAAGTGACCGTCTGCTTCACCCCAAGTGTGAGAAGGAGCGCTATCGCAAGTCCTTCCTTCCAACCGCGACCAGGCTGTATAATCTACATCAGACCAAGCGAAGATCACTCCGCACAGAGAACTAATGATTATGAATGTCCTCCTTCTTTCTTCTCTGTTCCTAAGCTGGTATGGACTCCTAGTATATTTTTCTCAGCATATGTGTGTCTACTACTTCTGTAATATTTACTGTGTATTACCATGTATCTGTATTACTATGCAGCTGAAACATACTGAAATTTCCCCACTGTGGGACTATTAAAGGATTATCTTATCTTATCTTTCGGGTTCACATGCATACCGGAAGTCCTAACGCTAGTGTTAACCTAACGTAATGCTTACTTTTCCCTGATGATGGAGCTACAGGGAAACTAAAACCAGTTTTCCCACAGATTACAGTTGATTGCTTTGGGAAGGGGGGGGGTTCAGCAGGGAGGGGTCACTTATTTTCAGGGGACCCTTCTATCAAATATGGATTATCCAAAGCAGAATACCCCTTTAAAAATAAAGTACAGAAAAATAGTATACTTTATCTACCAAATATACATTACTAACTAGTACAGAAAAATCCATCTACAGCGTAATGTAAAGGTACAATGATATTGTGAAATCTGAGTTCTTGTGCTCTGTCCAGATCCAACACTGGGGCCCATTGGAGGATTCAGTTAACTTTAATTTCCAACATAAACTTCATTGAATGTCTTCTTTTTATGCTTTTGAGCAAAACAAGAACCAGGAGGCTTCATAAAATGAATATGTTTTTCTTTAAATAGAAAAGCAAACCAGATGGTTATAAAAAAAAAGAAAGAAAACCATGGGTGCAACTAGGTTTCCAGAATAGCAGGAGTTTAAATATGCAGAATGTAGGAGTGGATGAGCATTGTGATGTTTTGTCATGAGTATAATGGCAGGATAATTCAGCCTAGTTCTTTTCTAGTCCGGACTGTAAGATTCCTTCACCTACCTGCAGAAATGTCATCATTCAGCATTACATGAATTATTTGGATGTGATTTTAATGCGTAAAAGTAGTTTGGTAGACAACACTTTTGTGTTGGATAAAATAAAGGGACATAACCGGTTTTTTGGGGGGGGGATTTTTTTTTTTTAACATTGAACCTTCGATTTGGCATCCGTTTTGATCCACTTTTATCTGACCTATCAAACAGATCTACTAAATGGACAGCCAAGTCATGAGCTGAACATTCACTTATATTCACTAAAAATAGACAATGAAGGTTTCTATAGAATAACAGCAAGCTGAAGGTATGCAAACCCAAGAAAAACTAAAGTACAGTGAAAACACTGAGAAGACCACCCAAAATGGGATTAAAAAGTGTTCGTATAGAGGAGGGTCTTCTCTGAACATGGAAAACCGAAAATCCATCACAGAAAATGAGGTCCGGGGAAGGGGTTAGTCTACTCAAAGAGGTGGCCTTTGGAGAGGTTTCACTCTATGTTGCAGAATTCTAAGATGTCTCATTGTTACTGAAAACAAAATAAATACATCATTAGACTATGGTCACATCTGTGTTGGATATTCTGTTAGGATCCGCCATCACAGACTACTATTTACATTGTGGTTGTAAAAGATGTTTCTAGTCTAAGGCTCTGTATCCACTGGTATTTTGGCATGATACTGTGACAGATGCATCTTCCATCAAATCAAAGCAGTGAATAGGAGAATAGGACTGTAGATTGTAGCCTGCAATTTGAAAAAAAATAAAATAAAATATGAAAGTGAATGGAAACATCACCAAACATATAGTAATAGTACTGGAAGGGGTTGTCCGAGATAATCTAATCTAACACCCCCCTCCCCCCTACCTACTTTCAAAACTCTGGAAATGGAAGGTCATTTCCCCCTCCTCCCATCATACTTACATGTCTTCCTGTCCAGACTCCTCTTCTTTGACTCTCCTGGCGTGTGTGCAGGTACTCCATCTCTACTGCGTAGGCCTTGGAGGCACCTCTGGCCTTCACATGCGCCAGGAGAGCCAAAGCAGAGGAGGAGCCATCTCCTCAGAAGGGAAGTCTGGACAAGAAGACAGGTAAGTATGAGGTGGAGGGGTGGGCTGTGTTAGATAGTTGGGAAGGGCTAGTAGTAGGTGGGATAGCTAAGGAGAAAGGGAGGGGGTGTGAGAGAGTGAGAGAGGAAGGGGGGAATGAGAGGAAGGTAGTGTGAGTCAGCCTACAACTACCATGACGCACTGCATTATCTAAGACAGCAGGAAGCTACACCATTTAAACAAATGCAGAGGGTTCCGGGAGCTCCCATAGAAACCCAGAAATCACTCAAAATACTGCTAAAGGTATTTGGATGCACTTATTAACCCAGTAATAGCACTAACAGACCCTTTTTACCTGGAAAACCCCTTTAAAATGGCCATACACATTAAATTTTAGACTGCTACCGCTCGTCTGAAATTAACGTTCGTCGATTGTTCATACAGATGACTGTTCCTATCATATAGTAATAACATTTGGCTTAAAGGGATGCTATCATTAGAATTCCCCTTTTTAAACTAAATACACGTAGGAATAGCTTTAAGAAAGGCTATTCTTCTCTTACCTTTATTATTCTGATCCGCACCGCCGTTCCTGAGAAATATCTTCTTTCTTCCTTATGTAAATGAATTTTCTTGCAGCACTGGGGGCATCCCCTGTGCTCCTTGAAAACTCTCCAGCGACGGCCTCTGTCTTCTTGTCTGCCTCTGCCTCTTCTCTCTCGCCCCTATTCTCTTTGTCCAAAAGTGCTAACTGTGAATGTTCGTCAGCCATTTTCATGTGGCCAAATGGGAGAGGCCACAGGAAAATGGCCGACTGCGGATGTCCATCGGCCATACACACTAGATTTTAGGAAGCCATCACCCATCTAAAATTAATGTTTGTTGATTGTTCATACAGACAACTGTTCCAAACATACAAATGGCAAAGAACATCCTAGTAGACATTCATTACACAAAACAATTGACTATTACATTAACATTCATCCCAATCCACAGGGTTTCTGACCAGCTCACATTTTGAGAAACACATGTTCAAAAATCCAACACAATCAATTTTGGTTGACCAACTTTAGTTGATGGTCAGTTTATCTGGGATGATCGGTTTACAATTTTGTATGAACAACCTTCTGCTAAATGTTCACTGCCACTTCAGATGTGTATGGTCAGCTTCATAGGAAACTTGATACATTTGCTTATATGATTTATTGATAGTACTTAAAGGGGAGTTCCAATTCCTTTCTTTAAGCCCAGAGGCTGAAAATAACAAACATTTACCTCTCCATTCAGCCAGGGATCTAGCCGATACACTCATGTGTGGGCAGAATGTCTAAAAAGAACACGTATCCAAACAAAGAGATGAGAATGTAGAATTTGAAATTTTAAGCCTCTGTACAAGTAAAAAAAGATAGTAAAATACCGCTTAATGTGCGTGTTCCTCTACAAACTGACAACCAAATCCTTTATCAAGTTGCTAAAAAAATAAAAACTTATTTGCATGGCCATCAGGGCAGAGCTAGAACGGCACATTTTTTTTGCCTTAATTTTTATATTTTTATTTATTTTTACACATTGTGCACTTAAACATTACAATTTTTTTGCTTTTTTTTGCCACGTTGGTCTATAACTGGGACAGATCACATGACCGCCAGGACATGGACATGTCTCCCTGGACATGGACAGAAGAAAAAAAATTTTTTTAGGAGAGTTATCATTTGGTTTAGTTATTCATTGACATCTCAAATAACTGCTTACTCTGTTCACATCCCAGTATGTTGGAAATATACATAAATACAATCTTCCAATGTATACTCCACCTGCAATGGAAGGCTGTGACATATACCACTGTATAGGAATACAGTAGGATACTAATAGAATCACTAATAGTAAAAAAATTATTACAATTGTATGACACATAGTATATGTATTAGGCCTCTGTCAGGTGAGTGGATACCTATGGATAAGCTTGGTTGATGCATTAAGGCTCTTTTTGCATCACCTTAAGAATAAACACAAGAACAAACAGAAGTATATGTTGTAATAATCACCCAATATACCTCCACCAGATGGCTGTGATGTATTACACTGTATTAGGGAGCCTTCACACGATGTAACGCTGCGCTCATTCTGATCGTAAAAACACGTTCAGAATGAGCGCGTAAAAAGCAGCTCCCATTGACTTGAATGGGAGCTGACATACGTGTGCTCCCCATTGAAATCAATGGTATGCTTTTTTCCCTATTGCTTTCAAAGTGATACGCGCGTAATACATTGAAAGCGTAGGGAAAAAAGCCTGTACAAAGCCTGTACAAAAAAGCCGGTACAGTAGGATGCGGTACACACAAATGGTAATGAAGAGAAGTTTAGTGGTAAAAGATAACGCGTTTTGGGGTGTTCGGTGTTATACACAACACCACCCCTTCATCAGATTACAGAAAAGAGATCTGATGAAGGGGTGATGTTGTGTATAACACCGAACACCCCGAAACGCGTTACCAAAACGTCTCTTCGTTGCCATTGCTTTTTTTTTTTTTTTTTTTTAAATGTATACTGCACAATGTACTTTTTTTTTACTGTATATCTGACTACCATTACTTCTGATGGTGATTATGATTATTATCTTCATTACAGCTTTTTGACTGATCAAGATGGAATTGTAGACATTCCAATGTTCCAGTGGTTAAATCTCAAAGAATGTATTTTCTATTTTAGTCTGGAGTATTTTGTGTCTCGGTGTCAGCCAAGAACTGAATTTTCCCTACACATATACCGTAACCACCCTTGTTGTTATGGAGAACAGCTGAATTATATGAAAATACCAAGCAATGGCTTGGCAATCAGACGTATCCTATTTGTGTATTGGCCGCATTACTTAAACTAACATTTATTATTAAAACATTTTATGATTACTCCATCATTTGTTCAATGTAAAGTATATATAATACCTGTACGTCTAAATACAAAACAGGTTACGGCATTGTGATGCACATCCACAATTTTAGGCTGAGGGCCATTTAACTCATTAGACGCTGTGAAAGAAGTGTCTCACACTATTCCATCTTTGTCACATAGGACTAATGGTGTTATATGACAGGCTAGGACTAGGGCTGTACATCAACAATGTTTATTTGGATATGGTATGTTAGTGCATGGACAATAATGCATTGTAACCATTTCAGTATAGCACGTATGGTTTACATTTGTATTCTATTTTTTACAATGGAAGCCTATTAGTGATGTATTCCCCTGTACACAGTAGCTAGAATACCTGTGCAGTTCGAGTCTGCATGAACTACATGGACCAAGTGTTGTAAACAGGGTCCTACACATTTCCTTTTTTTCATACGGACTAATTCTATTCTAGTCGGTTTTATTAACCAGAATAGTCATTGTCAACATGCAGTCCAAGGTTTCCTCACGTACTGAGTTGTTTGCCTTTTTTTATGGTCCGTGGTTTGTGGACATGCCATGGACAATAAAAACAACATTTGACTGAATAAATCCCAAATTTAAAAAAAAATCTAATGATATACAGATGCATTGTGGAGCAGAGCCTTGGTGACAGCACATGACTTATTTATAATCACTCTGCTCACGGGTTGATTTGTCATTGCCAGGCTCAAAATTTTAGGTGACATCCTCATTTTAACAGAACTGCCCACCTTTTGCAAGTCAAAAAATATTATATTAGCATTAAGAGGCCCCCACACAGTACATTGCCCCCTTTTATGGCCCTCAAATTAGGTCAATACCTGTTGGATTATTCTAACAGGTAATACCAATATTCACTCACTCGTCCCGGCTCCTGTCCAGGGTTGTCTCCATTTCAGCTTTCAAGGGGCGTTGTGTACTAAGTTTGGATGCTCAACAATGTCTATACATAACGTGTGGCACCTCCCGGAGGCTAAAGTAGGGCGGACCAGAACAAGAGCCAAGTTGAATGAGTAAAAGGAGCAAAAACTGCTGCTATTTGTTATAATAATTCAATAGATGGGCAATATAAAAAAAAGACATAACACAACCACTAATGTGGGGTTCCCCTCATCTTCAGGGGACCCACACAATTGCGTGGGTTGCATTATGGCCAAACCCACCACTGACTATGCTACAACTACTGTATACTTAAAAAAACAAAACAAAGTACTAAACTGCCCTGGGGTCACGGCAAACCGTATACAGTTAATGTGACTGAAAACTATAAGTCTTGGGCCAGACACAGAAAACAAGCTGTAGAATATTTCATAACAAATTTTTAGAGCCTGCTCCTCTACAACTTGCTGCAGCATAAATTGCCCAAAATTGGCTCACCTGCTATTGGGTTCATGCTTTTCATTGCAAAAGTTGAAATCTGTAGGTAAGACTGGCAATAATTGACATTCTCAGTGGCGAACGTTTGACATGTGGACCACCCATGAACGATTATTATACTCTGGGGACTTTTCAGACCCCAGAGTATAATAATTGGAGATCCAGGCAAACATACAAACATAAAAAACAATGTTACTTGCCTCTCCTGGGCTCCAACGCACTCCCTGCTGATGTCGGCCATCTTCAATAATGGAAAAGACATCACTTAAGCCGGGGCTTGCCTCGCGACACATAATGACATAAGCCCCGGACCATGTGACGTCTGTGATGTCACCAAGTGGGCTTGAAGCCTTTTGGAGTCAGGAGAGGTAAGTAACAGTGTTTTTGTTATGTTCCCTCACCTCTCCTAGCCCTCCGATCATTATACTCAGGGATCTGAAAAGACCCCCCTGAATGTAATGATAGTGTTTGTGGGGTTCACTGGCCCGCGGCCTTACTTACTGATCCCGGCTCCTGTTCACAGCGTCCTCCACAGAAGGGTAAGCGCTGGCGGCTGTGAGCAGGAGCCAGGAACGCTAAGTAAATAGGGCCCATTACTGTTACTCCAGCAGGTAAAAGCCTATTAAAAAAAATAATATCTGCAGCAGTAGCGGCTGTCCACGGGCCCCCTAATGTCCTAGGGCCCTGTGGAAGCTACCACTCTACCACAGCTACTGTTGCTACCCCGGTAGTTATGCCCCGATCCGAACAGCACGCACGCATTGAAATGAATGGACGTAGCCGGCACACGGGGGGTTAAGCGGACGGCCGGCGTCAAAGCGGAAGTACCAGGTGCTTCCATTCATTTCAATGCGTGCGTGCTGTTCAGATCGGCTGATCCGAACAGTACTCGCTCATCTCTATTAGCCACCAATGAGTTCATGGCATCTAAATTGCTGCAAGTACTGCCATTGTGGCCCCGGGCCTAAAGGGGCGCAGTGTTACTATAATTAATCACTTGAGTTGCATTTTAGAAGGATCTTTTTTCAAAAAGTTTTTTTTGTTATGGATTATAGCGCCGATGCCTAGGCAGAGTGAATTCCAGCTGGAAGAAGACGCGGGGACGCTGCGCCGGGAGAAGACTTCAAGGAGAATCCAGCCTGACCATCACTCGTGCACTTGGTAAGTATAATTTTATTGAATTTTGCGTACCCCTGAAACGAGCATTTCCCCCCATAGACTATAATGGGGTTCGAAATCCGGAATCGGATTTCGAACCTCGGACATTTTAGTGTTCGCTCATCTCTAGTGTTAACAGAATATACAGCATCATCATGGCCATAGGCAGAAATAGATTGGAGTCAATTCATTGAAGTCTATGGGAGAGTTTTCTAGACCTGCTCTGTGAAGAGAGGGGAGTAGATAACCTGTGGCATCTTCTATTGTCAGAGGTGGCTACGATGAAAAGTCAATGAATTTATCTATAGAGGTATTAACTTCTATTGTAATCCTGTTTGTGATGAGTTACTGTTGTATAATGAGGTGACTGCTGCAAAGAAAACTCCTATTGATAAATATTACTCTATTATGAGACTTATAGTCTAGAGTGAAAATTGCAAAATGAAATCCTTTTTTAAAACTGTAAAACATGTAAAAGTAAAAAAATATATATATTAAAAAAATCTTAAAAATATGTTTAACATAAAAACTAAAAATAGGTCATTTTCTGGTGATGCATTTTCCTGAGTTCAAGCTTTTTTATTACTATGTCATTGTAAAGGCTCAACAATCTTTGCTAAATTATAGATTTTGGTAAATAATATACTTGTAATATATTGTTTAGCAGTCAGAGCTATTCTAGCTACCTGCAGTCAACACTTGGGTGGGTGCAAGAACTTACTACATGTGTTATTGTTGAGATTGAGGCTGGCGCCCCACGGGTCGGAAACGCCATGATTTACCTGGAAATGCTACGGGAAAAATCACAACATTATACAGTAATGGCAAATTGGATGGGATTCTTGCAAATCCCATGCCCACTTTGTGGAAAAAAACGTGGTGCGGACATGCTGCGATTTCCAAAACTGTCCTGGTTTTGGAAATTGCAGCATGCAAATTATACCGACGGAAATGCTGGTGGCTTCCCCGTAGATATAATTGTAACATAAAGTCCGCAGAGGAAAACTTTCTGCTTAAAGTGCTGCAGGAAGAATCGTGATGCATTCCTGCCACGGCTTTTCCTGCAGCGCTTTAGCAGTGCGGATTGTCCCGTGGGGCCTTAGCCTAAAGGGCATTTCCAGCCCCACTTTTTTTTTTTTACTGTAATTTTTATTGAAAGGATTTTTATAAAATACAATATAACAAAAGAGTTGAAAACATAAAAAAACATGAACGAGAAGCATTGCACATATCGTCAAGTAGACTGGGAATATATACACATCACAAAAAACCTGAGAGTGGAAATGAGGGGGTGGGGGAGGAAAGGAAGGGGAAGGGGAAGGAGTCAGAGACCATTCAAAATACAGTATGCGTCCCAAGATGACCATATAGCCTGGAACGCTTCAACAGTATGGTTAAGTGTGGCCATCAAGTTCTCCATAATACGGACATCCTTAACTCGGGCTACAAGATCAGAACCAGAAGGAGGAGAGGCACTCTTCCATCGGAGAGCGATGAGAGTTTTGGCGGTGGTACAGAGCTATAGAAACAATTTGGAGGTCTGTTTACCCAGATGAGCAGGGGAGAGATTGAGGAGATAGATGAGGGGATCTAAAGGGACACCTCAAATAAATACAGCGTCTGTAAGGAACTTGACCTCCAGCCAGAAAGGGTGGATCCCTGGACAGTCCCAAAAAATATGATACAGAGTACCCACTGCTGCCTGGCAACTCCAACACAGGGAAGAGATGTTAGAGTTAAGGGAGTGGAGCAAGGCTGGGGTATGGTACCAGTGCATAAGTAGCTTGTACTGGGTCTCCTGGAACACAACACAGGTGGATGATTTCGCTGCACGGGACCAGATAATTTGCCATTGGTTCGAGGAGATCTGCCTGTCCAAGACCACTTCTCCATATATTTATGTGATATGGGGCCCTGCCGTCCAGAAGAGGAGAGGATACCATAAATGCCAGAGATAAGGCCTGCAATAGAGGTGCCCACAGGACATAGTTTTTCAAAGACAGTCGGTGGGGACACCTTCAGACAGCCGAACTGGGTAAAAACAAAATGGACAATTCGCAGGTAATGCAACCATTCAGTGGCGGGTAGATGTAGTTCTGACACAAAATACTCAAAGGGCCTGAGCTCCAACGTTAGTGGGTCTATTAAGTCAGCGACACGGAAGAGGCCAAACCTACTCCATGGTTGCACCAAAGCTGACGTAAGTCCCTCCGATAGGAGGGGGTTGTACAAAAAGGAAATCATGGACGAACACTGGGAGGCCAGGGGAAAGATTTTAGAGCAGGTAATCCAAATGGCCCTAGTGAGGCGTATAGGACCCAAAAGGGGAATGGATGGAAGGGGGGAGGAACGGGACCCCAGAAACGCATTGGGATGTATCGCAGCTAACCAGAGTTTCTCTGTCTCAACCCATTTGGTATAGGCCTGCGGGTGAGCAGCCCAATAATAATACAATATGTGTGGTACCGCCAATCCCCCCTCCTCCCTACCAGACAGCATCACCGAACGAGGTATGTGGTGATGCTTGCCATTCCAAATAAACTTAAAGATGGATTTTTGAAGGGAGGGCAATTAAAGATATGTGAAGCCATCTGGGCCTGGGGCCTTACCATTGGGGAGTTCTTTAAGGGTAGAGTTAATCTCATCAGTCGTAATAGGAGCATTCAATACAGTAAAAAGAAAAATAGTAGGCTGTAGCTTACCACATTTGTAGAATCTTTTTGAGGTGCTAGCCCATGCCTTTGGACCTCAAGGCAATTCGGCTTGGAAAGATATCGAAAAAACTGTATTTTATTCAATACAGTAACTGCAGAGGGAGAAAGCTTAGGGAGGGAGCAAGCCTCCAGATATGAGTATAATGCAGCTGCCTGTTGTGACGGGTCCGCATCGTGTAGCAGTCCATGAACAAGCAAGCTATAGAGTAAAGATGATAATGGAGGATTCCCTTTGGATCTCGAACAGCATGTGGGGCAGAGGAAGTTTGGTGGTCACGCAAGGTCTTGGCCAGAAGGGTGTGAGCTTTATTGCCCCTCTCATAGTAGCGCTGACGGCTATACAGGAGAAGGCGTTGGGTAGCCTGAGTTGCCAAATCTCTCAAATCCGCCCTAGCCGCTACAAGGCGACGAAGGATGGAGACAGAAGGGGCACGATTTAAACTATCAGACAGGGACTGAATCCGGGAAACCAAGGCCCTCTCCTTGGCTATCTTGTCCTCTTTAAGAAGGTTAGCTAGGGCAATACAATGGCCTCTCATGACCACCTTATGGGCCTCCCAAAGAGTGGAATCTGAGGAAACCGAACCCGCATTATCAGTAAAATAGTTCTGGAGATGCGTGTGGAAGGTAGAGCTAGAGGTTAAGGAGTGGAGGAGGGATTTGTTTAAACGCCAATGGCCTCTCCTAGTGGTACCAGGGGCAGAGGACAGGGAAAGAAGGACAGAGGCATGGTCAAACCAAGATATAGGGCCGATATCCGCATCAGTTAACTTCCTAAGGGCCATGGTATTACTCATGTATGCAGTGGCGTAACTACCGTGGTAGCAGCAGTAGCAGCTGCCACATTAGGGGCCCGGTGGCAGCCGCTACCGCTGCGTTTTTTTTTTTTTTTAATAGGCCGTTACCGGGCTAACGGGCCCTATATACTTATGTACTTATACTTACCGATCCTGGCAGGGGCCGGGATCGGTAAGTGACACTGCGGGCCCCACAAGCACTATTATACTCGGGGGTCTTTTCGGACCCCCGAGTATAATGATCGGAAGTGCAGGAGAGGTAACTGAACATAAAAAACTGTGTTACTTACCTCTCCAGGCTCCGCGCAGGCTTCGGCCTACTTGTGTGACGTCTCAGACGTCACATGATCGGGGCCTGCGTCCTTATGCGTCGCGACGCAGGCTCCCGGTCACATGACGTCCCTGACGTCATTGAAGATGGCCGCCAGTGGGGAGTCGGGAGACAGGTAAGTTACAGTGTTTTTTTTTTTTTTATGTTGTTCTTCCCCTGGGTCTCCGATTATTATACTCTGGGGTCTGAAAAGACCCCAGAGTATAATAATTGTTAATGGGTGTCCACAACGGGGCATAATAGTGGGTGAAGGGGCCACAATGGGGCATAATACTGTGTGCAGGGGCCACTATGGGGTATAATACTGTGTGCAGGGCCACAATGGGGGATAATACTGTGTGTAGGGGCCACAATGCGGCATAATACTGTGCGCAGGGGCCACTATGGTGCATAATAGTGTGTGCAGGGGCCACTATGGTGCATAATAGTGTGTGCAGGGGCCACTATGGGGTATAATAATGTGTGCAGGGGCCACTATGGGGTATAATAATGTGTGCAGGGGCCACTATGGGGTATAATACTGTGTGCAGGGGCCACTATGGGGTATAATACTGTGTGCAGGGGCCACTATGGGGTATAATACTGTGTGCAGGAGCCACTATGGGGGATAATACTGTGTGCAGGGGCCACTATGGGGTATAATACTGTGTGCAGGAGCCACTATGGGGTATAATAATGTGTGCAGGGGCCACTATGGGGTATAATAATGTGTGCAGGGGCCACTATGGAGCGTAATAGTGTGCGTAGGAATGCGGGGGTGGGGTCGTGCGGGGTTTTCGGCGTTGGTCGGGGTTTTCGATGTCAGCCGGGGGGGGGGGGGGGGGGCCATGTCAAAGGTTTGCCACGGGGCCCCGCCATTCCTAGTTACGCCACTGCATGTATGTATTCAACTCAGTTGAAACCAGGACATACCTCCCACTGACCGGGACTGTAGGACAGGACATTGAATCCATGAATGTCAAATCCGGGATGGTTCGGAGGTATTGCAGTGATCAGTCTATGTTAATAAGCTAATGCAAATGACTTCATCACCAATCAAGTTTATCAATGAGTTGGGAAAAATGGATGTCTGCATTTCCCATCACAAATCAATACTATACTACTGTGTACTGTCCTTAAAACAACATGGACAACACATGTCCGTTAAAAGTAGACATTATATCAATCCCTTAGGCTTCTATTTTTCTCCTAGCATAGTGATAGAGTGCAGAATTTGCACTTAATAATAGAATCTGGTCAGTCACTTAGTAAATTAACTTGCACTTATTTGCTGATTGACGGCCATAGCTCATTTTACATGTAGACTGTGAGGTCAGCACCGGGACAGATTCACACACAGCATATCGCTGTGTTTTCACAGTGTGGGTTTTTTTTAGATGCTCCTTTAAAGTCTATAGGGAAATATTCTACAAAGTGTATTTTCAGCATTTTGGGAAGCAGTCGTGTTTTTCTTTCAACATGCATTGTTATGGGTATAACAATGTTTCTGGTAAATTTCCCATAGGATTTTCTATAGGACTTTTAAAAAACACATGTATAAAACCTAGTTCACATCTGCGTTCGTTATTCCGTTTGGGGAGTCCACATGGGGACCCCCCCAACAAAATGCTGAACGCATTGACAAGCAGTATAAGACTATAATGGGGTCCGTGTGTTTTCCACATGATGTCTGCACAAGTTATCCGGACAGGAAAGTATTTCATGAAGTACTTGAAGTATTTCATGAAGTACTTGTATGTCCGCATGTTCCGTGTGCACACCACACGGAAAACACATGGACCCCCATTATAGTCTTTGGGGTCTGTGTGCTTTAATAAGCTCACCGCTTGTCAATGCGTTCAGTATTCTGTTCGGGGTCCCCATGCAGACTCCCCGAACAGAATAACGAACGCAGATGTGAACCAGGCCTAACAAAAATTTTTTTAAAAAGCCCCCCAAAATGCATGGTCTTTTTTAACAGGCTTTTTAGAAGGCTAAAAAAATGTGTGTATATTATGTAATTGCATAAAATATCCTATTCCTGACTGTATTTTCAACCAGTGATATCTCTGGAAATAATATATATATAGCAGTATAAGCTCCTATTTTACATGGCACTAAATGTAAATTTGTACTTTATATAATTTCCGACATATAACTGTTTGAAGTGACCCTCCCCTGCTCTCACTTTCTCTACATTTTACACAGCTCCGTACTCAAAGCCTTACACAGTTACATTAAGTGCGAAGGAGAGACAGATCTCAATACAGGAGCAAAGGAGAAAATAAAGAGATACAGGATTTCACAGAAAGGAGACAACATTTGGCAATAAAGTATATTAGAAAATGTATTAATGGCACAAATACTGCCAGAATATGAAAAGTTATCTGAAAGTTTAGTTATGTTTTACGCTAAAGGACACATAGGGCCAAATTGTTCTGTTGTAAGCAAATGGCAGGACTATGCAACTAGGCTGCAACTATGTCGTGTGTGGGCCTGGCTTCATGAGCAACAACTCTATTGGTATTTACTAGTTCTAAACTGTGTATTTCACATACTCCTAAAATTGCTTGCTTAAAAGGATTGTCCACAACACGGAGACTATAAGGGTAAGTTCACACGAGTTCGGCCGCCTCAGGCCGAAAAAATGGGTAGCTGCGACTGAATGCCAGTGCACTGCACCGCCATACAGTTGCGCACTCTACTCTAGATTAGGCCCAATGAATGGGCCTAGTCGGGAGGAGGGAGTGTCCTCAGGGCGATTCGCGAAGCAAATAGGCCTGAAGAATGAGCATGTCCTTTCTTTTTACATACCTGACCGGCTCCCATTGATTTCAATGGGAGCCGTCTTTTTTGGTCAAGATTTTGAGGTGAATATGGCCTCAAAATCCAAAACAAAAAACCCTGTGTGAACTTACTCTAAAACTCCATGTTTTACTTCTGCCCTGGCTTTAAACTGGACTTGTTTTTTTCCGGCTGGTTTCAACCCTGGGTCACGTGATTAGAACTAACTCCTGTCCCTCTTTACAGTTTTGGAAATGGCAGCATGTCAATTATACATACGGAAACACCAGCATTTTCTATATAGGTATAATGAAAGCGGAAAGTCCATCTGAGAAAAGCGATGCACAAAAAAATGGCTGCACGTTTTTTCATTTTGCGGCCCTCTACATGATACCTTAGCCTTACAAATGGCAGATAAAAAAGGCTGCAAACAGTGACTACACGCTCAAAACAGAAAACTTATGTGTGAAGGAACCCTAGATTGACCAGAAACATCAGTCAAACTCTGCACACATAGCAATAGCTGTTTTTGGGAAGGGGGTGGAGGGTGGAAGTTATTTAACCAGCAAGTTTCAGTTTAATATAGAAGATCATCCACTAAATATGTGATTATTTACAACGATGCAGACAAATGATTTTGTACACAGTCACCTATTGAATACTGTGCCCACGTGCTGGGTTGTAGCTGTGGGTGTAGACTACACAGATTTTTATTGCAAAGATCATAAAATAGTAACTGCACGAAAATCACATTTCATTGGAGTACAATGGGTTGAATGAAAGTCACACATACAAGCAATTTCATTTAGCTTCATACTGTATGGCAGAGGTAATGAACTCTGTGACTCCTTAGTTGTTGAAATACTGTTAGCATTCCCTGATGGGCGCAGATATATTTGCTATAAATGGGAATTATTCATTTTCATACTAAGACAGCTTTGCCAAGTCTTACAACAATTTGGCTTTCTTTGTATATGCTACAGTGGTCCTTGGGCCCCCAAATGGTCCACATGGAGCCGCAGGTCCTGCACCTTTTAATGCTATGCCACTGCCCTCAGAGTAAACCTGATGCTATTGGGAGTTGTTTATCAATTGTGTAATTTTTGGAGGTTTTTTTTTTCACTTACCGTATATACTCGAATATAAGCCGAATTTTTCAGCCCAGTTTTTGTGCTGAAAAAGCCCCCCTTGGCTTATACTTGAGTCAGCAAAAAAAAATTTAAAATTTTTTTAATTTTTTTATTTATTTTTTTTAGGAGGGGGGTCTATGACCAGCCACAATATCAATGTATAGAATCTCCCATAAAATAGTGCAAAAAAAAAAAAATAAATAAAAGTTGTAAATCCCTCCTTTCCCTAGAATACATACAAAAGTAGAAAATGACTGTGAAACACATACACATTAGGTATCCCTGTGTTTGAAAGTGCCCGGTCTACTGAATATAGGGGATCTGTAGTGCTCCTGTTCTGTCTGGAAGGGGTTAATAGGAGCACTGCAGATACCCTACATTCAGCCAGGCTGAATTCCAAGTGGGGGGAAAAAAAACAGTCCTCAAACTCAGGGAAGGGGCAGACAGACAACCAAAACACCCCCTCCCCTTTCCCAGCACCCAGCAACTACTACACCCAAAAACTCCGACCATTTTAATATTTGGAATTTTCCAGTAGCTGCTGCATTTCCCTCCCTCGGCTTATACACGAGGCAATAATTTTTCCCAGTTTTTTGTGGTAAAATTAGGGGCCTTGGCTTATATTCGGGTCGGCTTATACTCGAGTATATACGGTACCCTTTTTTGTCATCTTGCTAATTCCAATACTTACTTTATCAAAACGGCATAATAAATTTAGTATCAGATCTGTCTGGTTTTTACGCTATCTATATACTGAAGTGCGGTTGATCCTTTTTTGTGCCTTTTTTTCAAAAAGAAGCATTTCATAAATGCAGTGTAAACTATTTCTTGAGATAAACCACATCTACTTTCCCTAACAAAAAAGCAAAGTGACATGGTGTAAAATGCTCAAACACATGATAATTCATGCACACAGAGCAGAAAACCTTAAAAAAGGGCAAGAAAATTAGAAGAAAAGTGGCTTGATAAAAGCCCCTAAATGTGCTTAAGATCAGTTGCAGATAACTGTAATAGCAGTTGTACATTTTCTACAAATTTTCTGCCTGCATATCTCGCCTAACCATAGTAATGACCCAAAATCATAGGCATCTAAGAGGTTAGCCAGGATTTGGGGCTGTCATACAGTTATGTATTATACTATAACATCCAAAAATCTTTGTCTGTTCCTGATGGTTCTATTACCACAATCAACAATCAGTGAAAGGTAAAAAAAAACCTGCCGTGTATAGCCAGATTTACACAATGCAGACTGGGTTTGTAACATAGTATCTGTAGTTTGTAATTGTGAATGCCTAGTGTATGGCTTATATATTGGAAAAACACTATTATTTGGTCCTCTGCACTTGGATTCATCTCAGGCCCCTTATGCCTTTAAAAACTGTAGCAGCTGGCGGGAAAAACAATCTTTGATTTATGTAAACCCAGGCAAGTCACATGGTTTTCAGGAAAAGATGCCTCCCCATGTCATTTCTCCCCACGCACTCTCCTCCAGTACTCCCTCCCTCCCCACCCCTCCCCCTGATGTTCTTTTTCCCCAATGTGGCCTCAGATTGGCATGCAGCAGTTTGCTAAGGAGGCCTAGGGAGGAGAAGAAGGAAGGAGGGAGAAAGAAGGGAGTAAAAGGCGACCTAGAATGACACAGGAAACCAGAAAAACTAACCTCTTCACTGCCACAGGGCTCTAAAATAACATATAGCTATACATATGCTGAAAACCAAGCACATCATCCACAGCTGTAATATCAGTTTTCTGATTTCCCTTTTACATTCCTATAGTCAACAGCCTATCTTGTGGAAAACACATATTTGACACAGCGCAAGTCTTGCATAATACTCTGAAAGACATCACAAACAAAAAAAGCTAATGTATGTGTAGAAGGTACAAAGAGGCCATAAATCAATATACAAAACCAACAAAAAATACTCTAATAACAAAACAGGAAAACACTGAAGCAAATACGTAATGTAGCGGCAATGTACTGCAAAATGGAACTGAAATTTTATTTGTTATATAGTTTTTGGCTTTATAGTGATAATTGTAACCATTACCTACGGTATATAACAAAACATGTGCTGTGCTGTACAATAGGGGGCAAACTAAACCTATAGAAAACCTACAAATATACTAAGGAGAGATGACCTTTCATTCTAATGTATTAGATTTATTTCTCATAGCAAATATATACATATGTATACAGACCTGGTTCCTTATTTGGACACTTCCTTACACGATAATCTACATTTAATTTTTAAACAACTGCACATTCAATTTCAAGAATTTTTTTTATTTTTTATTTAAATATCTTATGAATTTACAGGAAATGTTTCTGCTGCAAGAATTCAATTAGAAAAAAGTATTTAATATTATTTATAAAAAAAAATCACATATTAAATGTGGAACTTTAATGAAACTGAAATTTCAATAATTCTATTAAAATTTTAAATATCTTTCTTTACAATTGAATGGCTTATCATGATAATGATTTATTATATTTACCTAGTATGTCATTATGGAAAAAAAATAATAAGAAGAAAACAAAATTAAATTGCTTCATAGATCCAACTGTAGAAATCATAGTGAAAGTTTCCCGTAGGTTATCACAAAAAATTGCAACATTTTTCATGTGTCCTGTTTACGCCTTCCTCACAACTCGTGCTGGAAATATAATGACAAGTCCAGATATAGTAACAGATTTGAAAACATCCAGCAAAACAGGCAGAACAAGTGGAGTATGAAGTTTTCTTAGAATTTCAGAGAGCAAATATATACACTGCATAACACATATATTACTATTTGGTTTATTCATTTTCTTTATAGTGCCCAACTCTTGTCAAATAGAATAAACTCAAGGGGATTTGTTTTATCTTTTGCTATTTAGAGATATGCACGTACTCTATACTCTTGAACTGAAAATCACCCATTGACTACAAGCGTAATGTGTTATGGGTATGGGCTTTGCTATATGCAGAGGTCACTGTGTGGAGAGAGGGAACAGGTGAGCGGTCACTGTCACCTTATGTCAGTTATGTGTTATCTGTTATCTTAATAATAAAGATGCAGCTTTCGTTAGGTCCTGCCCCATTGTACACAGCCCAAGCTGAAAAGTCATCTATGCAATACTGGAAGTGTCACGCTATTTGGAGAAGTCAGCGACCAGTAGAAAAGCTACAATATTTCAGGAGGTTTTTTTTAACTTCATGGTTTTATACATCTGGTAAGTATCAACTTTGAAATGTGCAAATGCGGTAGCTGGTGCACTGGGGGCGGGTCTTCAGCTCCTGGGAGTACTGCTCTGGCTTCTCCGACCCCTACCATCTCATACCTGCATCACCATGTGCAGTGGGAGTTGATCTTTCCGCTGCTATGACATCACATATCCTGCGTGAGTGGCAAAAGCATTACTCCAGGAGCTCCATTGTACCAATTGGTTCATTTACATGAGACTTCAAAGATGTTTTTCTCCAAATCTACAAAAGTGACATACATAAATGATGGTGGAAGCTGAATATGCTCAGAGAAAGTAGTAGACTCTATTTAAGAGCATTGTCTGCCTTAAAGAGAGAGGTTCCAGCCAGGGAGATCCATTACTTTGCTAAGATAAGTTTGTTTTTGCTCCGCAAGGAGAGACCAATACTTGTGATCTGCAACTGTTCCGTCACCACCCTGTTATTCTTTTATTGTCCCTTGATGCTTTTTGTATTACTACTGTATCTTTGTACCAATGGACATTTAGATGTTACACGTTTTTACTTGATCAAAAACAATAAAATTATTGCAACTGAAAAATAACATTTTATACTATAGTGAGGAATACTGATTTAACAGAATGGGCAGAATTGGACCGAATGGGGAATGCTTACTAACACATCTCTCACTATGGAGGACCTGTGCTGAGTTACACAAACAACCTATTGATTTCAGTGGGAACTGTGTAATGCTTCACTTACCCTGTGGGGGAGCTACTGGGAAACTGAACGGTAACTGGCAGATTACGGCTGATCGCTGGAGGATACTATGCAGTCAGGTTATATACAAGGGGTCCTTCTAACAAGTAGGCATTGTCCAAAGCAGACAACCCCTTTCCCACACCAAGCACAATACTAAAGGTGTGGCAACTTATATTGATATAGTATGACATTTTGTTTGCATTTTGTGCTCTGTATTTACACATAATATTATGTTTCTCCTGTCAAAGTGAATCATACTACTGTGGACCTGCTTTTGATCACAACCTTTACATTACATTGCCAGGGATTGACTGTAGTGTTATATATATCTGGCATGTCATCACTGCAGAAAAATTAACTAAGAACTGTGGAGACCAACAAAGTGTTAACAGTAGGTCGTTACACTTCCTGTTTGGTTAATTTCTTACACCACTTTAGGATTAATGCAGGGAAGACCAAGGAGATGGTGGTTGACATTCACAAGTGGAGATATACTTCAAGACTAGTGGACATCCAGGAAACGGGCATTGAGATAGTCAAGACCTATAAGTACCTGGGTGTGTTTCTCAATAATAAGCTGGATTGGGCTGATCACATGGATGCGCTGCACAGAAAGGGTCATAGCGGGCTCTACCTGCTCAGGAGTCTGAAGAGGCTTTGGAGTCCAGGGGGCACTTTTTAGGGCCTTTTTCAAATCTGTAGTGGCATCAGCCATCTTCTTCGCAGTATACTTTCTTGAAGTCACCATCCAGCACACATTTTTCAAGTTTAAATAAAACTCAGCCTTTATTTCTCCATTTAGAGTAGGAAAACATCCATTACAAAGTTTAAAAAGCGCTCAGCATGGCCAGCATAGGAAGGAAAAACGCAGCGTCCGGCTGACGCGTTTCAGAGCCCTTATACTAGCTCCTTACTCATAGCCTGACTTCAAGAAAGTATATTATCACCCTGGGCTGAAAGGCATACAACCTCCGTGCATACCATTTATGCCTTTATGCAAAGTTTCACCTGAAATTAACAAGAACAGTGTACATTCTCCTTTACATCAAAGTATCTGGACACGAAGGTGAGCTGACATATTATTTGTTTATTATCTTCTTCGCAGTGGCCTGCTGAGGGAGTAGTATATCAGCCAGGGATAGGAATAGGCTCGACAAGCTGATTAGAAGGGCCAGCTCTTTCCTGGGCAGCCTCCTGGACCTAGTACAGGTGGTGGGTGACAGAAGGATGCTGTCCGTAGTGAGCTCCATGCTGGAGAAGCACTGGGCAGTACAGTCAGTGAGCTTCACCCAAGTGTTAGAAGGAGCGCTATCGGAAGTCTTTCCTCCCTGCTGCGGTTAGGCTGTACAACCAACACCGTGCTAAGTAGAGATCATTCCATATAGAGAACTGAAAAATCTTTAAGTTGTGATATCCCTTCTACTACCTTTTTTACCTTTACTTTTCTTTATATCTGTACCTACTGTCTCTGCAATGCCTCTACCTTGGAGGTTTTGTATTTGTATATTGTATTATCTATGCTGCTGTAACACACTGAATTTCCCCATGATGGGACTATTAAAAGATTATTTTATCTCATATTAAACTCCTGGAAAATCACTTTATCCTCTGGTTCTCCTGTGCCAAGGCCTGTGTGATCTGTAGCATACTGCTTTAGCTATTGGGTAAGTGAATAATACAGTCTAATATGGGTTGCAATAATGCAGATAACCTCTTCACGTGGCTTACCAGCGTATTAGTTTTCCTGTGTTTTGGCTCCCTACACTACACGTTCTCTAAGCAATTCCATAGACAACTATGAGTATAGTTACACCCTTCACACCCCTGTTAGTAGAGGACTGGCTCATTATTGCCACAATTACACAGAAGTTCCACTTCTGTTTCTTTGAAGATATCTAGGTTCTATAATCCATATTTTATAGATGTATTTATGAGCTGGAAGTCTGAACAAATTATAGCATAGGAATGTTGTCAAAGGAAAACTGGACTATGATAAACAAACTGACTCATAGGTGGATTACTACTATGAAAAGGAAGTAAGTAGAGCTTCCTTCAAGTTGCTAGACAAACATTGCATTCTACTGTATTCATGTCATTGATACAATGGCCCACATTTACTAACTGTTAGATGGGTGAATTTAGTAAATCAGTCTGAAAGTCCACTAGATATATCACAGTACTTGATGCTAGATGATAATTCTGGTGAATCTTTGGACTGTCTAGTCTAAGTTTATACCAATTAGCAGCTAATAATAATAATAATACATTTTATTTATATAGCGCCAACATATTCCGCAACACTGTACAATTTGTAGGGTTCAAATACAGACAGAAAGATATGTTGCAAAGAAAGTGATTTCACACACTGGGACTGAGGGCCCTGCTCGCAAGAGCTTATAATCTATGAGGTAGAGGGGGTGACACAAGAGGTAGCAGGGGCGGCATTGCTTATACAGAGGTCAGACAATGTTGTAATAAAGGTTACTGTCATTACACAAACATAGAACTGTATGAGCCGTCACTAGTCGTGTCCTTTAACATGTGGATGGAGCTTGGAAATATAAAGTTAGTCTGAAATGGCATCATATCATGTGGGGTAATGTGGGAGCGGGGACAGAGGAGGGTTAAATTGAGGGGATTCTAATTATAGTACAGAAGTGTTTACATTAGAAACTGGGATAGGCCTGTCTGAACAGATGTGTCTTTAGTTTACGCTTGAAGCTGTAGAAATTGGGAGTTAATCTGATTGTCCGGGATAGAGCATTCCAGAGAAGTGGTGCAGCTCGGGAGAAGTCTTGTATACGAGCGTGGGAGGTTCTGATAATAGAGGATGTAAGTGTTAGGTCATTGAGTGAACAGAGAGTACGGGTTGGGCGGTAGACAGAGATGAGGGAGGAAATGTAGGGAGGCGCAGCATTATGGAGAGCCTTGTGAATGAGGATGATAACTTTATATTTTATTCTATAATGAATAGGCAGCCAATGTAGTGACTGGCACAGACCAGAGGCATCGCTGTAGAGTCTAGACCAGGGGTCCTCAAACTATGGCCCGAGGGCCACATGCGGCCCACCAAGCACTTCTGTCTGGCCCCGCCGACAACGCCGGCAGGCGTGCATTTATAATGAAGCTCCTGGGGAGCTCGGGCCAGGCCATGGAGCACACTTCACTTTACCTATTGGAGGACACCGCTCCCAATGTCTGTGCGACCTGCTCTGCCTCCGGCCCACTGTTTAAAGAGTTTGAGGACCCCTGGTCTAGACTGATGGATGAGCCTGGCCGCTGCATTCAGAATATGGGACAGAATTGTATGTCAAAATGTTGTTGCCATTGTGGCACACATTGATGCATCTCAAATCTTGTCCCTTTTAAATCTAAGAAAACTTCCCTTGTTCAAATGTAAAAAAATAACTAAAACTAGGTGCGGCTTTGTATAGTTAAAAGGTGCTAATTTTAGGTTAACATACAGAAGCAACCAGTATAGTATATCCTCTCTCATTATGACAATGACAATTTAGAATACTGTAAAGACTATGTTGGGCAGGTGATGATCAACCACATGGACCATCTTATGCAAAGTATTGCAGACAGAAAATAGATCTTCTTTACCATGATCACATACACATAAGGAAGTACAGTTTTCACTTGAGGTTGTCCAAGAGACTGAGACATTAAACTACATGTAAGGCTCCGTTCCCACGGAGTAACACACCACTCATTCTGACACGTAAACACTTGTCAGAGTGAACACAGTAAAACAGAATCACATTGACTTCCATGGGTTCAGTCTTACGCGCGCTACCCATTGAAATCAATGGGAGGCTTTTTTACCTATTGCTTTCAATGTGATACGCGCATATCACATTGAAAGCAATAGGTAAAAAAGCCTCCGTGGGAACGGAGCCTAAAACATGTTGTAAGGCCGGGGATGCATGTGGAGCGCACATAAAAAAGTGGTGTTTTACAGTCCTGTCAAAAAACGCGGCATTTTAAAGTCTCTGCAAAGTGGATGGGATTCTAGCAAATTGCATCTACAAATTGCTGAAACATTGAGGAGCGGATATGCCGCGATTTCCAAAAACATTTCGGCAGTAGTTTCCCTATAGGTATAATGGAATCAGAAAGTCAGCAGAGGAAACCTCTGCAGACTTACTGTGAAAAGCACTTTGGGAATAGCCACAATGCGTTACTGCCACGTTTTTTCCCGCATCGCTTTTTTGCTGTGGTCCACTATGTGGGGCCTTAGCCTCAAACAGAAAAATAATACCTGTTAACTCACATGGCGCACTAGAGCTAACTAACACCCTGTGGTTTCCTTGAGTGATGACATGCTATACATTTATATGACCACTGAAGCTAATCCCCAGGCTCAGCAGTGAAGCTAGCATGTACAGTAGGTGCCACTAAGTCCAGGGCTTGGCTGCACCAGCCACATGGATTTGTGGCATGTCATTGCGCCAGATAAAGAATGACTGAAAGGGATGAATTAAGACTGGCAGTTAGTTTAATTACTTAAATTATGGACAAATAGCATTACCCGCGACTTCGTTCGTGGCCCCCTCACCCCCTGCGTGACTCAGCTCAAGGGTAGCCCCGGGCCCACCCTCCTGAATGCACCTGTCATCTTTCTCCCCGCAGGCGCTCCCGTGCCCATGTCCTTCCTCCGCTGTGGCGCACCCGCTGCCGCCACTCCTGCCTGGGTGCCCCACCAGCCCCCCTCCGCACCTTGCGACAACGGCCCCGCCGGTTCAAGACACACAATCCCCCCGGGGTCCCCTACCACAGTCCCCTGTGGGCCTACCCCTGCGTTGTCCTGCTGGTAGATGCCATCATCCTGAGTAAAAACAATTCACATGTAGGAGTGAACATGGTATGCAAGGATAGATGCATACTTGTGTTGATCCATCGTACCTTCCACAATGATGAGTGCACCCAGATAGCTGATGACACGTACCTTCTGCGATTGGTTATTTAACGTTGACGTCAAAAGTAGGCGGAGGTCACATTAATATGACTGGACTGTGTAGAAGAATTTGAGCAAATGATACATCCACATAAAATAGGTGCTTAGGTTTCCAAGGTGTTTGGAACAACCTCTCTGCCGAGTTTCTTCAATAACTGGGTGTAAATGTCCCTAGATGAATTGATGCTGGTTTAAAGGCAAAGGGTGGTCAGTATTGACATGATTTAGATTTCTCTTCTGTGTTGTACTTCATTTTGATAACTGACAATTAAAAGGATTAAAAATACCCTACATCCTGGCTATAGAATTTACGATTTCAAAATTATTCCCACTCTGTTTTTACTAATATTTCTATTGGCTACATTGTCTTATCAGTGCTTTTTGTACGAGGTCTCTGTCTTCACAGTCATCCCAGTTCATTTGTTACTGCAATGCAAGAATAAATGGCTGCCACACTTGTGATTGGCACAAATAAGCAGCATATAGTAACTTGTTTATTGGTTTATTGTGGTTGGAGAGCGTTTTTGGTTTATCAAAGTCTTTGTGCACTGTATGGAGAAAGTGTTTTGTCATGAAGAAGTGTGTATGAATGGATGAAGACGTTCAAAGAAGTTTGAACAAGTAAAAGCCATAAGGAAGGTGCCAGACGTACGCCCACATCTATGATTGATGACAAAGCATGCAGGTGAAGTGATTTTGTTAGATAGACGAGTGACTATGGTTTATGTGACAGAAGTCCTACAAGGACAAAGATAAAAGTTAAAGGGGTATTCCCAACTCCCCTGTTCACCAACTTGCCGGCTGCATGCTCTGTTCACTTCCTGGTTTTCTTGGTAAATTGGTGGGCGGAGCTTCACTTGCTATCTCACAGACAAAGCCAGCTCTGCTATCTCTCTTCATAGCAGTACATGTTTGCATTCAGTAATGAGGGATGGTTATAAATAAATTAGCACAGTATCACTGGAAGATGCACAATACGAAGCTAATGTAGCAGAGCTGGATTTGTTAGGTGATGAGAATCCCAAACATACATGCTACAGGACCAAGAGTCAGCTTGCAATATACTCACTTTTAGGTCTGTGTTTACATACAGAGGTAACAGACTCCCTGTCTCAGCCCTTATCAGCAAAATTCAATTAGCCGACTAATAACTGGAGGAGCCGGAGATAAACAGCTCAGAAATACAAGCTCCCTCCTAGCACTCAGCTCCCCCTCCCTCCTGAGAGCAGGGAGCTACGTCACTTGTCCTGGGCGGAGAGATAAGACCATCCCCCAGTCCGTGGTTATGGAAACACAGTGTAAACAATGAAGTGAATAATCTCAGATAGTAGCCAAACAAAGCAGTTTTGCTTAAGCAATGTATTTAGGAAAAGTCTTAAATCCACATAAGCTAGCAATATAGATAGGATCCTTGAGATGGGACAACCTCTTTAAGACAGTGGTGCAGTTGTAGCTCACAGCTCAGCTTAAAGCATTTATTAATAACGGATAAGCAAGTTTGTTCACAGATAGACAAAGTGTTTTGAAAATCAGGGAGAATATGTTGAAAAATGATGTTTTTGTCTTCTCTAAAAGTTCATGAAAATGAATTCTACATCCAGCATGCAATACATTTTTGACTCTCATCAATTGAGCATTATTAATCAGCAAGTGCATGGTCAGATACGCCAGCTGATCTATGTGGAAGAGATGTGAAACAGGTCATCCAGAGGATAGACCACTCCAAATTTTGTGGTAACAACCATAAAAAGACCATGTTTACACCAAGTGCTTCCTGTTCTTATGAGAGATCAAAGCAGTTAGCTACTGTGTTTTGCTCTTTACTCTTGTCCAGGCAGAAAATCTTTAAATACTTGACCCCACACAAGACAGGATATTACAGACATGCTTAGATTTTAAGTTTATACCCCCTAGTAAAAAAAGAAATTTCTAGTAAAACAGAATCTAGCTAAATACATGTATCAATTTCAGATTTTATTTAATTTGGGGCTATTTTTGCTGGTTTTTGTATTCCTTTGTTTTATTGTTTATTTATTGAACTGTATTGATTTGACAATTTATGCAATAAACTGGCCGGCTGGCCCAGTAGAAGACAAGGAGATCCTGCAGAGGGCACCGGCCTGGATAATAACAAGGCTCAGCCATGACAGGACCAATGGTGCTCAGCAGAAGGCAACCCCTAAAGTTGATCACCTGCTGATCAGGTTTACCACATTTTATGTCAATTCAGGAATAACATGTCAGTCTTTATTGCTGACCCTATTTATGACCAGAATGAGCAATGCAGATAGCTCACAATTAAAGACTTCCCATTACGAGAGTCATTTTTTTATTTGAAGTCAATGAAGTCAGCCTTTGTCATATGCCTTCTACTTCTAGAGGAAGCCAAAGCTTCTACATTTAGTCATGCAGGGTCTATAGAGAACATCGGACATTCAGACCTCTATATAGATTAAAAAGGCTCCAATCCCTTAATACTGCAATAAAATATGATATACCCACCAAAGCCAAAGTTTTTAAAGGCTCTGGTCACATTACCCTTGTATTCTTTCTCCGACTAAATCCGTATAAAATACAGTTGTACAGATAGATATACCTGTAGGTTTCAGTTCTGCAGATATATGACAAAAGTGTGTCTAGGCAAATAACAAACCTCATAGATGCTGTTGATCATTTTTTGTGCCATAAAATTTTTTTCAAATAGCTAAAGCAATAAAGAACATTTATGTTTTGTATTGTTGTGAACCCACTCATAGCTCTATAAAAAATTGCATGTGCGAATCCAGCCTTAGTCAATAAAATAAAATAATAAATAATATAATAATGTTTGTACATTAGATGACCTATCAGTCAAAGAAAAAAATTAGTTTAATAACATGTATTTTCTAAATGTACTAAATAGCTAAGGAGCATGTTGCCTTCTACTCAACACAATGCTAAAATTACCAAAATTTTGGTATCAATTGGAATCTTATTTAACAGAATTGGATCCACTAGTGTGAACAAGGTCTTTTTATGTCTTGCTGAATTCCTCCGTATGTTAGGCCGCTATTCTGATTCCACTGGAACATAGACATTCTGTGTGGCTGCTATAGAGACACAGGGACGAAAATATCTTAGGAATTTGAATGTCATTGCTATACATCAGAATCTCACGACAACACATGGCCGGTCTGGATTTTATATATACTGTATAGTCTGTACTTATTATAATTATTCTAGACTTTTATTGTAAAATATCCTTGGAGCTATGTCATTAATTGCTCGAAGGAAACAGTAAGAACTAGCACATTTCCTATGTTCGGTAGTTTTCTTGATTAGCAAGAGAAATTTGTGTTGAATAGGACAAAGCTACTAAGGCAGCAACCCTTGTTGACCTTCCCCATCCATCTGTAAGGCAGAAATGAACCGGATACAGGCTTGAAGAAACGCCACATTCCTCGCATTCTATTCTTCCTACAGACTTTGCAGACAAGCCCACCTGCTCCGCTGCCTTCCCAAGCCTACAAATAAAGAGCGCTGCAGACCTCTCCCAAAATCCTTAAATATATATAATGTTTCCTTAAAAGTGGGGTCAGTAATCTTGTAGTGCCTCAGCTCACATATAAGGCATGTGATAAAACGTTATTGCATATTGCTTGTCCTGTATGTAACCAGCTTTGGAAACATACACAATGTATATAATGAGTGATTTATTTATTCCTCTGGTTAATATGTTAATTTACAACACTATATCATGGTATTGATACATGCTGTTGAAGAGTTAACCTAACTCAACACTGTAAAATCTGTACCTGATGTGTTAAAATAGTAATAATCAGGTGTATTTATTACCATTGTATGTCTTCTATTACTTTACTACAGCACATGCTGTGAATTGATACCAAATACTGTAATGAGCCCCCCATTCTAAGTCCTGTCTATGAAATCCTTCACCTCTGTGGAGCATGGGCGGGCGGGGAGAAGAGAAGGCTGTTGCTCAGAGCTCAGGAATGCATAGCCAATGTGGCAGCAATAGGAAACAACCTCAGATTATAGCAAGGGGCCCCAGTAAGGGAAACTCTAGCCGTGTCCAAGCTCAATGTAAACATTGTACAGCAAGCAAGTTTAGGAGAAGGAAAGAAGCTGGAAAAAACAAACATAAATACATCAATGCAGACATTTTCTTGTCCGCCGAACCTTATTTATTGTGTATAAATGTAGCTCCGCCAGTATACACGTTGTTTATAACCACACTTAGGCTGGATTCACACGCAGCGTTTTGCAGTGTTTTTGTTCTTGGTATATATAACAGTTTTGGTGGGGTTTTTTTTTTAATGAAAAATGGTTGCTTTATAGTCTATGGTAAATTCTAAATGCACATGTATTTTTGACATTTTTATTGTTTGTAGTGTTTTGTTCAAAACACAGGATGTTCTGGGAACGGTAAGTTTTCTGGCATTGTTCCCATAGGTTACTGTATCTACTGTAAAGAACTAGAAGAATAAAAGAAATGTCTTAAATGTTACAAAATAATAATAAAAAAAAAAAATTGTAAAAAACAAGAAACAAACCACAATATGATAAATTTGCAATTCCAGGAGTTCTTTTTTTAAGTTGAAAAATGTGTGTGTGTGTGTGTATGTGTGTAAAGGGCACTTATAATGTAGATTGTGAGCCCTATATGGGACAGTGACTGCCAATGTCTGTAAAAGCGCTGCGGAATACGATGGCGCTACAAATAAGCAAAACAAATAAATAACAATAGCAGAAATCGAAAAGAATGCTGCGCTAAGCTTGGTTGCTATGGGGAACAAGACAGTTTTCTCTTTAGATAGTTTAATAAATCTCCCTATTTATAGTCTTTTTATGGCCTATTTAGGGACTTGTAAAAAAACAAACAAACAAACAAACATAGAATTCATGCATTTTTTTAAGCTTTTTTTTTTTTTTTTTAATTCATAGATATTTACCATATTTTTAGGCCTTATCTGTGTGATCCTTACCCACTCCTGGGTTATAGCATTGCTGTGTGGTTACTTTATATATACAGTTATTGTTATTTTAATTCATCTTCATACGTTTTGCTTTCTTTCTTTTGCTTTTATACATCTTTTAATACATTTTTTTTTCCATGCAATTCTTTCTGTATAGAGAAATCTAGAGGAAAATATCATCAAACAATGCAATAGCCAGACCATTCTGTGATTTGCAAAAAATGCAATGGGGTGTATTTTTGCTGCAGATCATGAATTGCTGCAGGTCCCCACCCTGCTTTCTACCCTGATAATGCAAATGATGAAAGCCACTAGTGAAACTTGTCGCAATTGATATGTTTTAGGTTTAATTCCTTTAGCACAAGTCTCTTTGCTCTACAAGTTCTATTCACAAAAAAGGATGGGGATGAGATTTATAGGAATGCTGTTATTGTATATTACTGTATATTGAATAGAGTGCAGAGGGCAAGTTGATGGTAAATCTATAGTGACTAAGGGGATGTTCACACTGGCACCCCTGTGGCAGTCTGTAGGGTTTATGTCCTATTCCCCAGAGAAACTGCATAGGGGGGCGGCTTCCCGGTAGTCAGTTTTAAAACCCATTCCTGTCCGACTCAAAGTCCAGCCAAAAAAATGGTTTCCCCTTGGAGAGGCTGCATATGGACATCGGCAATTTGCTTTGAAAACCCATTCAAATGAACGGGTTTTAAAACTGACCACTGGGAAGCTATCCCCTATGCAATTTCTCTGGGGAATAAAACCCATTGGACTGACACAGGAAGCACAGGGGCGCAAGTGTGAACACCCTCATGAATCAAAATTATATTAAATCTATAGAGAAAACATTCACGATTCTGCATCAAAAATTATTTTTTGAAAACACAGCACCTCCATAGCTCTTTTTTCCCGCAATGTGTGGATGAGAGTAAAGAAACCTTATGCAACTGTTGGATATCCTTTATGAAGGTGTCTGTTAAAAAAAGAACGGACACCCAACATAACAGACATTAACAAACACTAACTGATGTTAATGTGTCCGTTTTTTTAACCATTTAATCATTTCTTGTTTCTGCAGTCTGAGCAAGGGCAGAAAAAAAACGGACACATAATAACGGACAGTAACTGATGGCTATAAGTCCGTTACCCATAGACTTCAATGTTTAAAAATAAAAGACGCTTGCCGGTCGTTATGATAACTACCTGCATGTAGGATTTTTTGGCCGCGAAAACCCCCCACATGTAATGGATTTGGTGTTCAACGGACACTAAGAGTCACTAATGGACATAAGATAAAATCTCATTGAAATAAATGGAATTTTTAAGGGTTTTTTGATGAATCGGCTAGTGTCTGTTGCTAATATTTTCTAACGGACACTACAATTTAATGAAACAGGATTATTGTAGAATTTTATTGGTGAATTTCTTAATTTTTACAACTTTTACCAAGGTTAAACCTAGCCTCCCTGCTACCTGAGAAAAACTATAGAAAGGCGCCCCATCCCCCCCAAAAAATAGCCCTCTTGGGTATCTTTGGTTGTGTGATGGGGCTCCCTAATTAGGACATGCCCCCTCAATTTGCATAATCCCCTTATTTTGGCCCCAGATAGTATAACACCCCTTATCTTGGCCCCAACATAATATACAACCCCTCTTTTCTCTAACACAATGTATGACTCCCTTTTTCTGCCTACCCTCATGGTACATGACTCCCATTTTCTGGCCCCCTACATGATATATGACCTTTTTTTGTTCCCCTACACTATAGCACACCCTGTTTTAAGCCCCCCACATGGTATATGACTTTTTTTTTGCCCTCACATAGTACTTTTTTTTGCCCTCACATAGTATATGATCCTTTTTTACCCCCTACAGTGTAGTAACCCACTTTTTATGGCTCCCCACAGTATATGACTTCTTTTTTGCCCCCACACACTATATAAACCCTTTTTATGACCCCCACACAGTATCTGACCCCTTTTTATGGCCCTACACAGTATCTGACCTCATTTTTATGGCCCTTACAGAGTATATGACCCCATTTTTACCCTCCCACAAACGGCATATGATCCTCTTATTTATGGCCCCTACACAGTTTATGACCTCCTTTTATATCCCCCTCAGTATATGACCCATTTTCTAAAGCCCACCCGTACTACATGACACCCTTTTTTCCCCTTCTCCCACACAGGGTAGTGACTGATAATTTTATACACCTATCCATGGCCCTGTCCTTGCAGCCCTCCGCTGCTGCCTCCAGGGTGCACGGTAGCACAGTGCTGAAGAATGCTAGGATGCTGGACGTAGCGTCCCAACATTCTTCAGTATTGTGATGTAAGTGTAGCGCCGCCTAGAGGAGGCAGCAGAGGGTGACCAGGACAGGAGCATGGACAGGTGAGTAAAAAGTATCAGCAGCTGCTTATTGCAATTACACAATAAGTAGTTACTGATTACAAAAAAGAGTACACCAACCCCAGACTTGATGTCTTTAACTCAAACTTCAAAGGGAATACGGTTTGATGATAATATCTCCCTAGTGGGACAGGCTTCAGTTGCTCCAATAAATTCCTCAGGTACACAAAATGAAGGTTCACGCTCCAAGCCCACACAAGGTACTGTTGGGGCAGGGAAAAGGTCCAAACCCAGAACTCATTACCCAAAGGGGATTGGGGTGTCATCCTTGGTGTCTACACAATGGGGGTCTTGCCATGATCCCCATCATACCCCTGAACTGACCCTACGGTCATTTGGCAAGGAATTATGACTATTCATTGTTATTTGGTTTCAAGGAGGAGGGCGGGACTTTCCCTCTTCATCACTCAGGGGAGGAGACCAGGATAGTATATGGTCTCATCTTCGGGGAAAAAAGGAGTTCTGATCCTAGAAGCCATGTAAGAAGACTGAGGCTCTATTGCTGACTTAAGCAAGCGCCCTGAGAGTTAGGAGTGAAGTCCCAGCAAACCAAACTACAGTATCGTTCTGGTATCCATTTTTCTATTCTTTTATTCCCCATTTTTATTTTCTATATTGTACTGTCCTTTTACCTGTATTTGCTTGACATCCACTGATATGTATTTCTGTATATGTTAGTGGCTAGTAACAACCCACTCGGGTTAATAAATATATCAAAATTATAAAGCTTGTTTCATATTATCCTATGAACTCAGACACTCATAGTGAGTGAGTAGAAGGTAAGAAAGGTGATCGCAGGTGTGCCAAGCGGCTTGGCAAAGGCAATATTCTTCACACCCCCCTCAGTATATGGCCCCTTTTATAAGCCTACTTGCACTACATAACCCCCTCCCCCCCCCACTTCCAGAAAGGGTAGTGATGGATAATTTTACTCACCTGTCCACCCTCCTGTCCTGGAAGCCCTCCACTACTGCCTCCAGGGTGCACTGTGGCCGCGCTGAAGAAAAATTGGATGCTGGATGTAGTGTTCCAACGTTCTTTAGCGTTGTGACGTAAGTGTAATGCCGCCTAGAGGAGGCAGCAGAGGGCACCCAGTACAGGAGTGTGGACAGGTGAGTAATATATCAACAGATGCTTACTGTAATTACACAATAAGTAGCTATCGATTAAAATAAATGCAGCCTTGTCCCCACCCCAGTTTATTACAAGAGGTGCCACCTGAGGCCATCGTCTCAGGTCGCCTCGTGGAAGATGCACCCCTGCTTTTTACAATAATTCATATATTTATCACTTTCATTGACTTATATTAACTTGGCAATTGAATTAGTAATGTAAGAGATATTCAAAATCCACTATGTTAGACACTGTAAGGATCTGTGAGTTGTATGTTACTTGAAATGTTTTCCCACCACTGGGTGCCTCAAGACTTTTTCAGCCAGTTGAGTTTATATCTGAAACAGAGAACACAACACAGGATGTTGGTGGGGTGGGGTCAGGCCAAGAACATAAAATAATGGTCCAGTGTCATGTCAGTTTGATTTCTTTTTCGTTTCTATGCAGACTCTGTGGTGTCCCAGCTCACACTGTGTGTCTCAGGATTTCTTGGAAAAATGAAACACCCTGGCGTACGACGAGAATGCAGAAAGTTCTTGTTACTTCTAGAAGTTTTTTGTAGGTGGCAAGTAATAGAGGATTTAGGAAATGGCAGCCTGTCTTCATTAAGAGCAATAATGGTTTATTTTATCCTGCATTCAGGGATTTTTAACCACATGATCTCCAATTAATTATTTCCCACACTCACACATTTTAATACCTTTAAATAAATATTTTTCTGTTTCTGCCATGCCTACATATACTATAAGTGCAATAGGCTACATTGGAGTCATGTGTTGGTGCTTAAAGGGGTTGTCCAGGCACAAATGGACAACCCTTTTAACTTTTAAATTATTCGGGGGAGGGGGGGATTGAAAAATAATAATTCATACTCACCTATCCCTGATAACCCCTTTAAAGAGGACCTTTTACCATCACTTCTAACTCAAACTCTTTACATAGTTCAAATAGGTACTGCTCCTCTGACTGGAACAAATGGAATTTTTTTTTGTAACTCCCACCATTCCTGAGCAATTGGTACTGTTATTATCAAAACTCAAGTTAATTTTTCTCTTGACTTTAAGGTGTGTGGTCCCTGTATGTAAGCCCCAATTTGAGACTGACTATCTGACAGTAGAGAGTCTAATCAGCATATCAGGCACTAAAACTAACAGCACCGATTGCTCAGGAATGGTGGAGGCCAGAGAAAAAATGCAACTGCATCAGAAGCAATGGAGGGGCACCTGTTGTAGGATGCAAAGAGTTGGAATTTTTGGAGGTGATTAAGCAATATGGAAGCAACATGTAATTGCAGGGAATCTTATTAGTCCCACTTACATGAGCTTGTGATACTTCTGTGTATGAACTAGCATGGCAGAATTCATACTTTGGCTCCAGCTATATATAGTGCATCTGTTTATAGGGAAAGGTATAAACTTAAACTCCAACTCTTTGCAATCTTTAAAAGACGCCGCTCTACCAATTTTAGCTCAGTTGGTATTTTTTTTCTTTAGCCCCAACCATTCTTGAGCAATTGGTGCTGTCTGATGATGTCTGATATGTTAATTTGACAATCTACTGTCAGGTGGGTGGTCTCCAGCCAGAGCAGACAATCTGGTACAGCCCTTCTGACATCAGAGAGTCTAATTAGCATATTGGGTGTTGAAAATAACAGAAACTATTGGAATGGTGGGGCTAGAGAAAAAAAATCCCAACTGGAATTAGTGGAACAGTACCTGTTAAATAATGCTATGAACTGTAAATGGTGGAAGTGGTGAAAGGTATTCTTACGAACTGTCTTATGTAGCAACAAATAATAAGATCACTGTGACATCTCCTAAGCAGCTCTGTCTGGTGTAGTGGCATCAAAACCACAAACTGAAAAGCTCAGTGAGAACTGCTCATTTTATTACCATTTAGCCTCAAACATATTTGCATTTTGTTAAAGGGATAGTTCACACGGGGCTAGGACCACATATTTTGGTCCTGATTTTGACGCGTCAGAATGGGACCAAAATGTGCCTGCCGTAACTGTCGCGGCTTCCGACAGTCGCGGCTTCCCGCTCCGAAGTAGGCCTAAATGAAGGGGCCTATTCCGGAGGGTGCTGCCGCGAGGCGGACGCCGGGGCTGAAACAGCCGTGGAATCCGCCTGAAGAAAGGGCAGCTTGCTTCTTTTTCCGCTAGCGTGAACAAACCACTAGCAGAATAAAGAATGCTAGCGGTCTGCATAGACCTCTATTGTGAAGGGGCGGATTTTGAGTAGGATTCAGCGTCAAAATCGGCCCCTCTTGCCCCGTATGAATGAGTCCAAACAGTTCCAGGTACTGCTTCTAAAATTGTGTCTATAGAAAACCAAGAGTGAGGTCATGCTGCTCAGTTCCACTGTCTTGAAAACCTCTGCTGATGTTACCTCTTCAAACTTGTCAAAAGAGGGAGAGAAAGGAATAATGTGAATAAAGAACATCAACAACCAAACCTCAATTTTTTAGAAGTCAAGGGCAACATTTGGCATTAACTTCACTTGCGGCTTCAACTCTTTGTTGTCACTACCATACACCTTGCAAGCATAGTTAGTATCTACATAAAAGAATTGTGCTGCTTTATCTGTGAATCATTGACTATAAACGTGCCAACATACAAAAAGCCCTACAACCAATCATTGCTTGTTATTACCACTCTTGTTTTGTATCTCTCCTTATTATTGAGCCTGTGGAAACTGACTGTCAGTGTATCAACTCTTAAAAATCTATTTCTAAAAAGTTTTTTACCTAACAACTAGTCAGTCAATCTTGGTCAGTCAAGCTTTTGATCATTGAATTCTCTAAAATACCTAAAAGTGTCTTGTTGATTCTCCAGTTCACCCAGTTGTGCTCAGGAAGGGCTCGATTATAGAGCTGATGTCAGGTTACTTGGATTGGGTATTATGACTGATACTTCAAGGGTAACTGTTGTCTAAACTTTGTACCAACAATGTGCAGGGAGCTAGCGTATTTCTAATATACCCTGTTTCCCCGAAAATAAGACAGTGTCTTATATTAAATTCTCTTCCAAAATATATGACCTGTCTTATTTTCGGGGGATGTCTTATGGAGCGGCTGGAGCAGGGGACAATTGGCAGTCATGCCGGCGCTTCCTTAACGGAGTGCCGCCATGACTGCCGGTTGTAGGTGGTGCAAGAGGTGGTGGTGGTGGGGGGGAGGTATGCTAGTTACCTTCCCCATCTTCATAGCAGCGCTGGTGCTGCTGTTGGTCACAGTGGTGGAAGTGGTTGGCGGGGCTTAGTAGAGATTAGCGAGGCTTCCGGCGGTTCTGCCGGAGAGCCTCACTTAGTGGGCATTGCAGCCGGCTGAACGCTGTGCTCCGTGTGCACAGGAAAGCTGGCTGCCTCCTCTGCTGTGATACCTCTGTTCCGGCTGCTGTGGGATGAGCTGGGAGAGTGGACTCCCCGCAGCATGCGATGCTTTCCCAGCTCATCTTACAGCAGCAGGAACAGTGGTATCACAGCAGAGGCAGCAGAGGCATACCTGTGCACACGGAACATCGTGCACAGTGTTCTGCCGGCTGCAGTGTTTTTGGGGATGTCTTATTTTCGGGGGGTGCCTTATATTAGACAATTTAACAAAACCTCTCTCCCCCCCCCCCCATGCCTTACTTTTGGGGGATGTCTTATTTTCGGGGAAACAGGGTACTTTCAGTAGAGTCTGTATTCAGTGTGTACATTCTGTGGCAGGCTTCTCAGCTGCCTCTCCTCGTCCTGCTATGTTTATATACATGTATTTTTCATATTATATAATGTTCAATCACTTGCTCATACCTATCAATTAGTAACAGCCCAGTTCTGCTTTCCCTTCCTGCCACATACCTGCTGACTGAATTGGTAGAGGGATGTTCAGGGAAGGAAGGCTATGATTCAGAAGTGTTTCTCCGAAACGCGTCAGCCGGGCACTGAGCAATTATATGGGGATCTCCCTTGTTTTTCATCAATTTTTATAACATGTCTTTTTGATTAAAAGTTACATTTTAACATTGGATACGACTGACTGCTGGACCTCATCCTTTTGTTTGCTTATTATGCCTCAAGCCAATGGGGTTTACAAGTCCTTGCATATGTCATCCTGGATTAACAGTGTGAATTTGGATATTTATCTACATTGGAAATACCGTGAGTGGGCTGTGTATTTCCATTTCCCTTTTTCCTAATTGCTTATTGGACATTCCTTTTGTAGACATTCCTGGCTTGGGCAAAAAAAACAAAACAAAACGCAACAAAATCTGCAACAAAAAAAGCTGCATTTCCGTAATGTGGGGCCTCTGCTAGGTTCACACCTGTGCCTGATATCCGCTTGGGGATTCTGTTCCCCATTCTGCTTTAAAAATGCAGGAAAAAAAGTCCTGGAAGTAGTATTTTAATATCCACATTTTCTGACCTTTACGGTAGATACCGGGCGGAAACCTGGCGGATCCCATAGACTATAATATACTGTATTTCCTCTGTGGACTTTCTGCTTTTATTATACCTATACGGTGGTATAATTGACATGCTGCAATTTTTAAAAATGCAGGCGATTTGGTAAACCCGTCTTTTCCGTTCTGGATTTTATTCTGCAATGTGTGAATGAGATTAGCCGGAGTTTTCACAACATGGGGCTTAACCCTATAACTACATATACATGCAGGGTAGGGAGAGGGGAGGCAGACTAAGAAGCCTGCTTTTGGATTTAATGTTTTTTTAATGAGCCTGTACATACTGAATACAAACTCTATTTAGCAATAGTCAGCTAGAGACTTTACATAATTTTTTTTTAATTAAATGACCCAAAATTCATTAATAAAGTACATTAAAAAATATGTTTAACGTGCAACCCTTACACATTTATTTTAATGAAGTTTAAACAGTTAATCTTTAAGAATATCCTTTTGTATTTACAGGATAGCAAAGGGTTTTTTTAATCTATTTTTGGCAAGCAGGATACATTTCAACCTGCTAGAATTGATGTAGACTATACTCTCAACCTCCCTCAGGATGCAGGTACACAGGCTGCTAAGCATCGGCTACAGCATATTGCAGGAGATACAAGGATTGTGAATTTTATCTGTAAAGCTTTCCATTCTGCACTGGCTCACAACGCGTTTTCAATTTGATCTGAGATAGTAACACCAGAAGCACAAACATGGCAATAGGAACTGCAGTGACCCCAATCTTTGCAAATACTTATCTTGTGAATTTTGAGGAGGTTATGGTGTACAATATAAGAAATCCTTACCAGACATATTTGCAGCTCTGTTTACATTATCTGATATATATGTTCATAGATCAACCATTACAAAGAGCAAACGTGTTGTTGAAAGTGATCTCCTCTTAGTTGAAGTTGTGATGTGTAAATTTGTACTAATTTTAATACTTTTCCTTTTCCCACTGGTGCCTTTTTTTGATTTTCGTTTTAGACTCCTGCCTTACGCCATAACTTTTTATTTTTCCTTTCACAGAACCATTTGAAGGCTTAAGGTTGACGGGACAAATTGTTCTTCATAATGGCACAAATTATTATTATGTACAATGTGCTGGGAAGTGGGAAAATAAATTCAGAATTGTGTGGAATTGGAGAAAAAGTGCATTTGTACGACTTTCGGATCTCCCTGCATGATTGCATGGAGCTCCGACATTACCGCTGTAAAAGTTACAGCGGAGGTGCCGGTTGGTATAGTGACCGCTCTGAAACAGAGCGGCGCCATTATAGTTACAGACCCGGCATCCGGACCCAGCATACAGACACTGGGGTGGATGCCGGGCCGCAGCATCGCCACGCTCATAGCAGGAGCGTAACGATGCTGTTAATTTCAAACTGCAGAAGTACGTACGGTACTTCTGCTAGCAGGCCCAGAACGCAGATACACGCCGGGTGCGGGCCTGAGCTTACGCGGCCACGTCACTCGGCATGTGATGGAGTGGGGGGGCGGGGGCTGTATTCCAGGCCTGTTAGCAGAAGTACTTCTGCAGTTTGAAATGAGCAGCATCGCTACGCTCCTGCTATGAGCGTGGCGATGCTGCGGCCCGGCAGCCGTCCCCGTGTCTGTATGCCAGGTCTGTAACTATGATATTGCTGAATTACTACCGTAATGACCCGAGTATAAGCCGAGGCAGACTTTTTCAGCACAAAAACCGTTTGTATCCCTCCTGGGTCTCCCATTATTATGCTCTGGGTTCTGAACAGCCCCCAGAATATAATAATTGTTCATGGGTGTCCACTATGGGGCATAATGCTGGGTGAAGGGGCCACAAAGGGGCATAATACTGTGTGCAGGGGCCACTATGGGGCATAATACTGTGTGCAGGGGCCACTATGGGGCATAATACTGTGTGCAGGGGCCACTATGAGGTATAATACTGTGTACAGGGACCATTATGGGGAATAATACTGTATACATGGGCCACTATGGGGTATAATATTGTGTGCAGGGGCCACTATGGGGTATAATACTGTGCGCAGGGGCCACTATGGGGCATAATCCTGTGCGCAGGGGCCACTATGGGGCATAATACTGTGTGCAGGGGCCACTACGGGGTATAATACTTTGTGCAGGGCCACTATGGGGTATAATAGTGTGTGCAAGGGCCACTATGGGGTAAAACTCTCTGTGCAGGGGCCACTATGGGGTATAATACTGGATGCAGGGGCCACTACGGGGCATAATAATGCGTGCAGGGGCCACTATGGGGTATAATAGTGTGTGCAGGAATGCTGGTGGGTCAGTCCGGGTCTTCAGCATGGGGGGGGGGGGGGGTCCGTGTCAAAGGTTCGTCACAGGGCCCCATCATTCCTAGTTATGCCACTGATTTGCACCCAATCAACATAGTGCAACCCTCCCCCCTCCCTCCAGTGTAATTTATAAGTAGTTCATGGACAAAAGAGTAAAATTGGTTTGCAGTTACACAACTATCTATTGTAGTGCTTCAGTGATGAATGCTCCCGGTATAGTAAGCAATAATGACAATCTTACTATGAGGCAGTTTTCAACTGACCAATATTGCCGCTCAGTAAGGCTGCTTGAACATTACAGTAACAGTCTCCGGGCCGTGGATTCTACATCTCCATAGACTTCTATGGAGCTTGCAAAATTCACAGCTTTGTGCACAAAGAAGTCTATGGAATCGCCAAATCCATGGCCTGGAGGCCCGTGAAAAATACTGCAGTGTGCAAGCAGCCACTAAGGATACCAGACATGTTTTGTCAGTGCATGCGTGTGTGTGTGTGATCCATGTGTATGTATGCGTGTGTGCATGCACATGTGTATGGTCCGTGTATAAGTATGCATGTGTGTGTGTGTGTGCGTGCGCTCGTATGTGTGTGTGTGCATGTGTGTGATCCATGTTTATGTATGCATGTGTGCACACGTGTGATCTATGTGTATGAATGCGTGTGTTCATGCATGTGTGTGGTCCGTGTATATGTATGCATGTATGTGTGCATGTGATCCATGTGTGATCCAAGTGTTCAAGCATGCGCTAGTTGTATGTGAGTACGCATGTGCTCTGTCCGTCCGTATGTGTAGTGTGCATACATCTGAGTGTCTTTGTGCACATGTGTGGTCCGTGCATGTGTGTGTGGTGTACATGTGTTATTTATGGGGTGGTGTTTGTGTTGTGTGTGTCTAGAGTGGTCTGTTGTGTGTGTGGTGTGTTATCGTATTTGTGTGGTGTTGTGCTTGTGGGTTGGTGTATGTGTGCTATTTGTGTGCCCAAATCGGGCGAGAACGAGTGATTATGAAGATAATCTTGTTTCCCTTAGTCCTAACAGCGGCACAATGTGGGGTATTTCTGCCCCTGTGTGCTGGTAGGACAGGCGGATATTTAATTAGCCAATCAAATACGTGGCAGGCCCTATAAGAGGGCACAAGAACCTCCCCTCTGCGTGTAAATACAAAAGTACCTCCATTACATTTATATACAGTTTTATACATAAGATATGATTCCCAGGGTGGGAAATCTTGTGCCGCTGTTAGGACTAAGGGAAACAAGATTATCTTCATAATCACTCGTTCCCTGTTGTCCTCAACAGCGGCACAATGTGGGGATATAGCAAGCAGGTCCCCAAGATGGGTGGGACAAACCCATGACCGAACTTAAACTGGTCTGGGCAAAGGCAGTGGAATCTGCCACTTGGTCCTTCAGGCGGTAATGCCGAATGAAGGTGGATTCAGATGCCCAAGAGGCAGCTGCATATATTTGGTCCACAGACAAAGCACTTCTTTCTGCCCGTGAAGTGGACACTGCCCTGGTTGAATGGGCATGAAGGAAAGATGGAGCCGACAGCCCTTGGGCGGTATAGGCGACTCTAATAGTCTCGGTAACCCACCGGGATATTGTAGCTTTGGCGGCTTTGGCGCCCTTGTTTTTCCCCGTGTAGCTGACCAACAGGTTTTCAGTCCACCTAAAGGGGCGAGTGCGCTGCAAGTAGATCTGCAGGCATCTAACCACATCCAGCTTGTGCCATCTTTCTTCTTCAGCAGAAGAAGGGAACGGAAAAAATACTGGAAGGGAAATCAGTTGGTTCCTGTTTACAGCAGATGGCACCTTGGGACGAAACCCAGGGAGGAACGTAAGCTGTACATGGTCAGAGAAAAAGGTGGTATATGGCTCCTCAGCGGACAAAGCTTGTAGTTCACTAACGCGTTTGGCAGGTGTGACTGCCAATAGCAGCGCCATTTTGCCGGTTAGCGACTTGAGGGAGACCTCTTCCAGAGGTTCAAATGGCTGGCCACATAGGGCGTTCAGGACCGGAATAAGGTCCCATTGGTGGACAGGGGTGTTTACCACCGGTCTCAGCCTAGTTGCCCCTTTAATAAAGGTGCTCACTAAAGGATCCTGAGACAAACGCCTCCCCAGATAGGCGTACAGGGCCGCTATGTGTACCTTGAGTGTGGCCGCAGCAAGACCTCTGTCTAGTCCGTCTTGAAGGAAGTCCAGGATCGCCTCCGTAGGGGAATCGGTGGAGTCCACTTGATGCTGCAGACACCAGGCATTAAAGATGTTACCTATTCGACGGTAGTTCTTGTTAGTCGAATCTGCTCTGGCGCTGGATAGGGTCTTCAAGACGGCTTGTGACAGTCCTCTATTTCTCAATAGGGACTGGTCAACCTCCAGGCTGTCAGGTTGAGTCTCCTCAGATCCTGGCATCTCAGCTCTCCTTGGGTTACCAGGTCTGGGAGTGGGGGAAGCCTCCAATATATGCCCTGACTCATTTGTATGAGCTGAGCAAACCAAGCCCTTTTTGGCCAGAACGGGATTATGGCTATTCCCGAGGCTTGGTCCTGTCTTATTTTTATCAATACCTTCGGTATGATTGGAATTGGAGGGAATATGTAAAACAGACTGAACCTCCATGGGATGGACAGGGCATCCACCGCCAAGGGATTGTCCTCCTGGTACAGAGAGCAGAAGGTCCCCACCTTGGCGTTGAGTCGGGTAGCCATAAGATCGACCTCCGGGAGACCCCATCTCTGGACGATCTGTTGAAATACGTCTGGATTGAGAGACCATTCTCCTGATACGGTAATACCCTGACTCAGCTGATCCGCTACTATGTTCAGGGAGCCCTTTATGTGAACAGCGGATAACTGGACCAGATTCTTCTCCGCCTAGGCAAATATGAGATTCGTCTCTCTCAGCAAGGTTGGTGACCTGGTGCCCCCTTGTTTGTTTATATAGACTACCACCGTCATATTGTCTGACCGGTTTTTGACAGACTTGCCTTTCAATTCTGGGGCAAAGTGTACTAGGGCCAGGTACACTGCTCTGAGTTCCTTGAGATTGGATGACCCCAGCTCCGGACATCTCCATCGTCCTTGTACAGTTTTGTCTTGACAATGGGCTCCCCATCCCCACTGGGATGCATCTGTTGTCAACAGGGTCCACACTGTCGGGACCGTGGACCTTCCGTCTTTCAGGTGTATCCACCATCTGAGGGAAAGACGGGTAGCGGGAGAAAGGCAGATCTTCTTGTGCAATCCCCGTGGAGACCTGTTTCAGGTTCTCAACACTTCCATCTGCAGGGGATGCAAATGCCATAAAGTCCAAGGCACCGCCCTGGCCGAGGATGACATCAGGCCCAGGACTCTCATGGCGGTCCGGATGGTTACCTGCCGAGTGCGCAATAGGAATCGTGCACTGGCTTGGATTCTTTCCTTCCTTGGACTGGAGAGGAAGATCTGCATCGCTTCTGAATCCACTATAAATCCGAGGAATTTTCTTCAGGTGGATGGAACGATTTCGGACTTCTCCCAATTGATAATCCTAACTCCTGTAGGAAGTTGATGGCAAGGTTGAGCTGCTGGAGGAGGGCAGCAGGAGACTGAGCTTTCAGTAGCCAGTCGTCTAGATAAGGGACGATGAAAAGACCCTGAAGTCTGAGTCTGAGGGCCGCGGCGACCGGAGAAATCACCTTGGTGAATACCAGTGGGGCGGATGTGATGCCGAATGGCAGAGCTGTGAATTGATAGTGCTCCCTGTGGCCGGCCATAGCGACGGCAATCCTGAGGAACTTCCTGTGGAAATGAGCAATGGGGACATGTAGATAGGTGTCCTTCAAATCGAGGGTAACCATCACCTCTCCTGGCTGAAGAAACACAGCCACGGAATCCACGGTTTCCATTCGAAATGACCTCTTCCTGATAAACCGATTGAGGTACCTCAGATCTATTATCATCCTCCAGCCCCCGGTGAACTTGGGGACCAGAAAGACGGGGGAGTAGACTCCCAGACCGAGGTCTGAGGCTGGTACCTTCTCCAGGGCGCCCTTGGTAACATATTCGGCAACCAAGGCTTCTAGACTGGCCTGCTGAGAAGGTGGAAGAGTTTGGGTGGAAACCTACTGATCTGGAGGTGGAAGATGAAAGTCGATGTGATACCCGTGTTGTATGATCTTCAACACCCATGGGTCTTGGATATGGGTGAACCATGCTCTGGAAAAGGAGGAAAGACGTCCTCCCAGGAAGGGGGGCCACAGGGAGCTGCCCCACGTCAAAACTCAGGCTTCCTCTTGGTGTCCTCCTTGGAAGCGCCACGACCAGCTCCCCTAGGGCGATATCTAAAACGCCGTTGTTGGGAAGGGCGTCTATAATTAGAGGAAGAACCTCTGCCTCTAGAGGGAGCACGTCTGCCCCTGGATGCTTGAGGTAGAGACCTTCCCCTACCTTCAGCTAATCCCTCCATAATGGCGTCTAAGCTTTGGCCAGACACCCTTCCCGGCTCAAAGGGGAGAGCACAGAGTGCTGCTTTAGACGCAAAATCTGCCCGCCAAGGCTTTAGCCAAAGGGGTCTACGGGCCGCAGTAGACAACGCCATAGATTTGGCGGAGATTTTTAATTGATGGCAGGAGGATTCCGCCAAATAATCTGCAGCCCTATGAACTCTTTTCATAGAGGCCAGAATCTCATCTCTGTCTACGCCCAAGTCTATATCCCGCTCCAAGGCGGCTAAGCGGTTGCGCAAAAAGTCACCAACCATAGAGGAGGCTATGGCCACAGAGGCTTGCGCGGAGGAAGCTGAGTAGACCTTCTTCAGAACGGAGTCCGCCCTACGATCCAGAGGGTCCTGAAGATTTGTACCATCTTCCAAGGGCACCAGGGTTCTGCGGGACAGCTTTGCTACGGCCAAATCCACCTTCGGGGGAGGCCCCCAGGAATCCCACTGGGTAGTGTTAATAGGAAACAAACTCTTGAAGATCCTGGAAAGCGAATGTCCTTTCTCTGGCTGTTTCCACTGCTGCGCCATAAGGTCGGTCAGCGTGGCGTCCGCATGGAAGGCAATATGTCCCCCAGAGGCAGACGTGGAGGCTTCCCCGTCAACATCTCGGCCCACTGTAGACCGGATGGACTTCAGCAGCCTGCCCGTTTGTTCATAATGGAACGCAGTTCTGCTGGAATAACTGAGTCGTCCTCGGAGGAATCATCCTCTGCCACCCGCAGGTGTTACAAGGGGGGGGGAGAGACGAGGAACGGAGCTCAGAGCATGGTCTCCTGGTGAGCTGAGACAAGGTGCAATGGATCCCTTTGAGGGAATCATCCTGCAAAACAAAAAGGAGAGTACAAGCAAGGGAAAAACTATTTACCCAAGCGATGCCCAAACTCACCATCTCCTTGGCCCATGCCATCATATCTCTGGGAGAGGGCTCCACAGGTGGAGGACCTCTGCACCCGCGACAACGGGCCCACTCATAGCCTGAAAATAGGCAAGTTATAGGACCAGTAGTACCCCGCAGGGCACAACCTTTCAAGCCGCTACCTACCATCAGGGAGCGGTGTGTCGCAATCGAAGCAGGAAAGATGTTTCCTCTTGGAAGAGGTTTTCCTCCTACCATCCCCAGGAGGGGTAGTAGAGGATGACATATCCTACAGAGAGAGATAATAGACCATGCAACACTGTCACCATGACATCATACCAGCTTTTAAAAAAAGGGTAAATCTTACCAGGTCCTGTAGACCGGACAGAGAGGTGACTTGGCGCCCAACGTGCGACTCAAACCCACGACCTTGAGATTAAGAGTCTCATGCTCTACCGACTGAGCTAGCCGGGCTGGCGCTGTGAACAGGATCTGAACCTGTGCGGGGAGACCCCATTGGATTTCGAGTCCAAAACCTTAACCACTCGGCCATCACAGCCGGTTCCCAATAAAGTTTGCAAACTGGAAAAGAGTTCAAGATCAATGAACACCACAATCGCACGCCTTCAGCAGATACTGCAGGAAGGTCTCTGACACCAGGCCAGCCAGCCTCTTAATTCTGGCCGGCTGGAAGTGGGCGGAGCCACAATCAAAGCAGGTGAGGCAACCTGCCCAGACAACTAACCCTGTAATCAGGGGTCTGCAAAGATATACATTCCCCCCCACCAAGAGGCCCTTAACACGGGCACTTACCCCCACATCTCCCCGTCTTTTCCGGCCTTTAATAAGGCCTGAATCTTCCCTGAGTGAGCGGCCGCCAGCGCCAGGCCGTTGCCATGGCGCTATGATACTTCCGGCAAAACCGGAAGTGCGCGCTTACAGCGGCCGGCGGGGAACAGGATACACAACAGTGTGGTTCCACCCGCCGGCAGTCCGCGCAGCCACCAGAGGCGGCATGCGGAGTCCCCGGACTCTCACCAAAATGTCAGGTAAGTCACAAGGAGCAGGGGAAGCGGAGGAGAGGGGGGGCAGGGGGGATAGAGGGGGGTAGCCACACATGGCTAACAAGCACCTTCTCCCCGCAGGGCACAGAAGGTGACAAGAAGAAAACAACCGCTCAGGAGGTGAGTGATCCTGCTGAGCTTCTCAAAGAGGACACAAGTCCTCCCACCTGTCCTCTGTCCACACAGGACAGAAAAAAACACGCAGAGGGGAGGTTCTTGTGCCCTCTTATAGGGCCTGCCACGCATTTGATTGGCTAATTAAATATCCGCCTGTCCTACCAGCACACAGGGGCAGAAATACCCCACATTGTGCCGCTGTTGAGGACGACAGGGAACTGTGGATTTGTATAGAGCAGACTACTACAGATTTTGAGTTTTATATATATAGATGGACGCATTCCAGAAGGTAGAAGTAAGCACCATAACAGATGCCACCACAACACAGCTATAGTAGAGTGCAGAAAGCTCATTCCAGCAGGCACTGGGCAGCGTTGTCAGGCGATCCAGTGTGGGGTGCAGCAGTCATTAAAAAAGCAACAAGTCCAACATAGCCTCTAATAGCAAAACAAAGGCACAAGTACTCCAAAGCAAAAATGGCCCACAGCAGCCCACAGTAGGTGGCTCTCAATATCCAGCAGAGAAGAGGTGAGGCAAACTCAGTAAATAACCAGGCCAGAGAATCCACCACCAGAGGGATGCTGGGGCACAGTTGCAATGTCCCTCTACCTTGCACTTTTTTTTTTCAAATGTAATTTTTATTGAATTTTTCAACAAAGGAAATATACAAACAGAAAGGATCTATAAGATAAGTCAGCGCACAACAAGGGAGCCACACAACTCAAAGGAAAAAGCACAAAGAAAAAGACAATAACGAGAAATGGGAGAAGCATCAAGGCAGGAACCAGAAGGAAGGGAATTACAGTTACAGTCATGTTAAAAATTGGACTGAAGAGGTATAAGACCCTTCACCAGGGCCTAAAAGTTATGAAGGACCCAAGGACCCAGGGCTTCCAGATCTTATCAGACTTCTCCTCCTCATTGTGCATAAGGGCTGTAAAATTCCTAAGAGTTCTAGACTCCCGAATCCACGAGTATACCTCCTCTAGAAATGGGGGAGAAGAGCGCCCGAAAAGAGCCTCCAATGTTTATAAATGAGGCATCGAGCAGCCATGAGAATATAGAGGAGCTGGAAAAAATGTTCACTAAAGCATTTGTATTCAATAGGAATGTTTTAGGAAGCAGGGGGAGGGGTACCCCAACACCAGTTCCCACTCTACTCTGAACCTATCAACAATAGGGGTGAAGGATTGGGCATGACCAAAACAAATGGAATATTTCAGCTAAATGTGCAACACACCTCCAGCAGTTATCTGGCACAGTGGGTTGAAAAGAGTTGGAGCTGATACATGTGATACGAATACATCATAATTTTATAGAAATTTTCTTTAACCATGACACAACAGAAGGTTTTAGCTGTTCACCTTCAGATGATAGTCCACGACACATCAAATATGAGTACCTCCAGGTAATTCTCTCATTTGCCCATGTAGGGATAAGCAAGTAACATCTTGAGGATCGGATCAGAGAGAATCTCAAATATATATACCTGCAGTGGAGCAACAACCTTGCATTTCTTAGGAGTATGTCATGGAACAACCAACAGGGCAGTAAAGTGGGGCCACCTTGGAGCAGGGAGGATGGTGGATGTGGCATGCAGCATGTGGAGAAGCTGTACTGGAAGGCAGATGCGGCCAGTTTGTAGGTATCGGCAGACCCTCAGAACCAGCTGAGTTGGAAGCATGAGTGTAGCAGGGGATGTGGATGTGAGTATGAGCAGGGGGGACCTGGATGGGAACCCCCAGACAAGCTCTAAGAAGAAGACAACACTGGAGCTGGAATGAAGCACGTTTGGTCCTTTTCAGCGTAAGGCCATGTTCCCCATCCCCAAGAAATAATTTTACACATAACCGGGCTTCTTATGCAACTGCCCAGAATAGAGATAACTTTGATTCATGCAGTTAATACTTCTAGATGCTGCAGTGAATAGCAATCACAGCTAGACAGAGTGAAGGGAGACCATTCCCAGCACTCTGCGAGAGGTACAGTATACTACAAACCAGAATGCAATGTATTATAGAAGAGACCAAGTGATCATATGCTCTAATCTCCTAGGGGTGGATACAAGGTGGAAGCTTAGAATCGGTGTAGCAAGGAAGGGGACTGAAATTGGGGGTAGACAAGGTGGAAGCTTACACGAAAGGTATGTAGAGGGCAGACATTTAAATGAAGCTAGATAGAAAGTTAGATAGGGGTGACAAAGAGGGGGCTGAGATTTCGGGGAAACAGAGTAGAAGGTTTAACAAGAGATTGACAGGTAAGAGGCAGAAAGTTATTTAATTCATGTCAAAGCCTTAATCTAAGGGTAGGAGGGAGCTGACATTCAAAGGAAGAGAAGAGAGGTTGACAGGGAAGGCACTGAGAGTTGGTGGGACAGAAAAGGGGATGACACTTGGATTCTTGTGCACCTCACATTGGGACAACCAAAGCTGGAGGTGACATGGGGTTCAGTATCGACATTTTGGGAAGATGGTTTTATGAATACAGCAAAAAGTGTCAATGAATATTAAAACTTAAAGGGTATCTCCAGTTATAAATAAATTTGCATAATGAATAACACAAGTGAAAGTAAGAAACTTATATAATATATCTTATATCTTATTAAAGAAATATGTTTTCTTCTCTACTTTGAAGGAAAGAGGGGGATAGAAAAGACCCTTATATAATTCTACTACACTCTTATGCTGTGTAAATTTTTATTTCTACTATGTTTGTAGATAGGAGGCTGCTAGTACCAGAATGACACAATAAAACAACCTGCCGCAGGAGAATCCTACTCAACCTCTCCTTTCTCCTTGCGCTGTGCGTAAGGCTGAATATAGAGACAAATATAATGTAAACAAGCAGTCACATTGAAGTCACACTAAGGGACATAATAGTGTGTGCAGGGGCCACTATGAGACATAATACTGTATGCAGGGCTTACTAAGGGACATAATAGAGTGCGGAGGAGGGGGTCGGTCGAGGTCTTCGACGTCGGTGTCGGTTGGGGGGGGGGCATGTCAAAAGTTAGCCACGGGGCCCCGCCATTCCTAGTTACGCCACTGTTTACAAAGTTTATTATTTTACACCTGTACTATTCATTTACGACAAGTTATTTATAACTGGAGGTACGCTTTAACTATGGGCATAATTGCAATCTGTAATCAGTCCTAAAGTACTTGTTGGGCATGCTCACACCCTGGCTGGACTCTATGGACATAGTATGACAGTGCTATACAGTCATCTCATCTGTTCAAATACATCTGTTATCCAGTCCTAGTATGGAGATGTTATCCAATCACCATGTGGTACTGTTACCAGTCGTGGCATAGTGGTGGTATAATCCAGTCAGTATATGTATTGATATGGTCATAACATGTATTTGTAGGTTAGTGGTATGATTCAGTCATTTTATAGTATGAGAATATTATCCAGTCAAGGTATGGTTATAATACAGTTTATTATTATTATTATTATTTGACAGTAGGACTAATCTATGTGTACAGATTCTGAGACAGCATTGTGCCCTGTATTTCTCACTAGCAACCATGACTCCTTGGGAGCACTAACCATCCCATTAAACTCCATGACCTGATCGTGCTCTAGGATATTCCATCTCATTTGCATTGGTCTATCCTCAGGATTAAGAGATAAGATATTCAGGATAAGAGATTAGTGGACCCCCATTGATCAGCTGTTGAAGGAACCATGGTGCCTGTTTTCACACTGTTTTATAGTGACCATGTGATGCCTTTTCGCAGAGAAGTGTATATGATAACACTGTAGTTACATCACCTGGTCACAACGCTGCTGAAACAACCTGCGATGTGTTTCTGCCACCAATCTTTCCGCAGCGTTTCTCAGCTGTGGACAACTACGTGGGGCTTTAGCATTAGTTAGGAAATACATGAGGCATTATTAAGGGGGTACACAGGGACATTATTCATTTAAATATGCTCCTTGGAGTATTATTGTTCATTCTCTGGGGTTTATATCATATATTTTATAATTATGTGCAGCAGCAGGATGGAGACTTTATGTAGGTGAGGACAATGTGGGTCAGATGCCTGGAAAAGTAAGGAGCCAAAGATGTCTGTGTTTCTAACTTTGCAGGGACAAGTCAAAGCTGGAAGAAGTGATCACAATGGTCAAGATGGAAGAGACGAGACATGTGAATGATTACAGAGACATCACTTGTAACTCACTACTGTATTCTCCAAAATGGTCTGCAGGCCCTGCGTAGAGCCAGTACCTACAACTATACGGTCACCGTATAGTAATAATATTTGTCTACTTGTGCTGAGGGCCCACCTGGACATCTTTGCCCCCCCTGAGTTGAACCTTTATCTACGCCTCTGCACTGGCCCATTATCATAATGTTTTCTCAGATACAAGTGAATCATAATATAGAATGCACTGGAAAGTTTTATTTTTCCCTGTATAGCCCCTTCAATAAATTCACACTAAGTTTCAGGCCACAATCTTCATTCCATCATTTATTGCAGACCAGCTGATATCCATTTTGCAGCTTTTCCTAGTTTTAGATTTTTCTTAGTTGGTCATGTCCCTTGCTGCTGCCTTTACTAGCTCTTGTTTGCTAGCACAACTTCATTCCTGCACTTTTTCCCTTCTTATACAACAATGAGCTTTTAGATCTATGTCAGAGGCAGCTGCGCAGCCCCTTTTGTATAGGAGTTATACATACTCTACAGCAACAAGATGATAGGAATTTTTAATGAAGAGTATTTAAAAAGCTTTAAAAATGTGTATACAAGTATCTATAGCCTTTAAATAACAATAGGATTATGACTTAGCTACCTTTTATAGGTGAAAGCTGAATGAATATTTGAGTGATTTAAAGGAATATAAATACGCTACAAATAAATGTTTGTAGGGTATCCAGAAATCTAAGCATAGTACAAAAGAATATACATATGGTGTATACATATGTGTGTATTTCTGGTGTACAAGAACATATTGTGACACACTAGGATAAGTATGGGGTATAATAATATGTGTGTATGGTGTTCAGGAATGTATTTATGTAAATGAAGACAGATGTCATGAATGACAGGGATTCAAAGAGCACCAAAGAGAGAATACCAGTGGTATGCAGTGCTCCCTCAGGCCATACACTAGGCTTAACAATTTCACCCTAAGTAATCCTTCAAATGGCTATTTCCACCTGGGACATTTTTTGGCACATCCACAGAATAATAAGATAGCAAGCTAAAGGAAATGTAAGGAGACTCTGATTTGTGCCAAAGAGGGTGTTATTGAGTCTTGACTCACATGATGTGCTGACTTTTTGTTGTCAAAATTGTTATATTTCATTTTTTTGATCCATTATAAATTCTGCAAATAAGCATATTGCAGCATAATTTTTTCCCAAAAAGCTTATCATGCTAAATGGATCTGTCAGGAACACTGTCTTTATTGGAAGGCACAATATCTAAAAACTGGACACTTCTTTAAGCTGGTGAATACGTTATTTTCAATTGTTTTAACCATAATTTTCTTATAAAAAAGCTGTTATCTCTGTTCTGTTATTTATATATCACCAATGCCACAAATATGAAGACCAGTATTTAATATCATATATCACCCACAATGTCTCTATGATAGAGAATAAGAATGTACATTTGTTCTTCATGACTGTAAATATGGTATATTGAAATGTCTATATGATGTATAGGTGCAAACTACAAAATTAACACAATATAAGTACAAGGCTATGCTGCTGTAGCACTGAAGGGGTAAACATGGCATAGTGCCCAGCAAGTGACCTCATATTACCTCTGCGCTGGAGGCCAGTGTTGTTTTCCTGAGTGTTGCTTGTACATAGTATTTGTGTTACAAGGACAGATTTAGGACACGCAGGGCACTGTACTTTCAGCTGCAGCAAATATTTTAATGTGTGCCACACATAGGACACACAGTTTTATCAGCTAACAACAAGTGCCATCTGTGTTTAAGTGAATTTTAGGTGTTATTTTACACTAAACATAGTTGGATAAATTTACCATTTACCATATAAATTGTCTAAATTATTATAATCAATGCAACGCCAACACTTTAACACAATTTAGGTGTTATAATGAGAGCCATACAGCAGTGTCAGAGATACAGCTTACACAAGAGACCTTTCTTCTTGAGAGGACTTGTATACATTTGTATACATTTGTATACATGTGGCCTAAGTATATCCTATGTAGGTTGTTTTTGTTTGTTTTTTTAAACATATATGAACATATGAGAATTTAGATTCTGTGAAGATAGAATTGGTATACTGATCAAAGCCACATTAGCAGTACATCATTTTCTACCTAATGACAAGACACACAGTATATGTGGTCATATTTTGTGATATTAGGCTGATGCTACTCATAGTTTTATCCTGGCATTTGTTTTTCTTCAATAAAAAAGGCTTTATAAAATTTGCACTGCATAGCTTTTTTTTTTTTTTTTTTGCATTGTTTTTTTTCTGGCATTTTTTTCTTACGTTGAAATCTGTAGGAAACTACCTAAAAGAAGCGCAGACCCAGAGAATGTTGAGTTTTGAAAAAAATACATGTCTGTGTTCCCCATTGTATTTCAATTCTGGAGCATCTTCTGTCAATATTCTACACCATTCCTTTATATTTCACATGACTATATATGAAAAAAATGTACAAGTGGGTGTTGTTTCTCCTTGTCAAAGAGCTATGACCCGACACAATCTGTCACTGTCAGCATTTGAATAGAGAGTGTAGGAATATGAAGGACATCCTCAAGTGATAACACCTGGCTATCAATTTATTAATACATTTCTGGAGGAATAAACAGAGGAATGATACAGAGTTCTAAGAAAAGAAGTTCTACAACTATCTTTGCATTAAAAAACAAGTATTTACTAAAAAAGACATGTCAACAGAGCCGACTGGTCCTCTTTAAAGGGGATCTTTCATGTGCTCGGGCACATATAGTTTTATATACCGCTAGAAAGCAATTCTAGCGCTGAATTCAGCGCACTGCTGGCTTTACCGTTATGTGCATTGAGAGAAGAGATATTGGTGCATTTACCGATAGCTCTTCGCTGTCAGAGGGGGTGTTCCTTACCACCCAGCCCCCCCCCCCCAGTACTAGTACATGGACGAGTACTGTCAGGAGGAGGGGGGCGTCCTCACCGCTCAGCGTCATGGCTGGGCGGTAAGGAAAGCCCCCTCTGACAGTACAGTGCTACAGAGAGACTGTCAGGAAGGGCGTTCCTAGCTAGATGGTCAGGAACGCCCTTCTAACAATGAAGAGCTATCAATAAAGGCACTGAATTCTGTGCACTGTTGGCTTTCTAGCGGTATATAAAACCGCATGTGTTCCAGGACATGAAAGGTTCTCTTTAAGGCTAAGACCTCTCATTGCAGAAACGCAGAGCTTATTTTCTTGCAGATTTTGTAGCAGTTTTTTCAGTAAAAGCAAGGAGCAGATTGAGCAGAAGAGAGACATTTGACACCCTAACTTCCTTATGCCTATTTAGTATCATGCTCATAAATTTGAAGCACAATAGAACCTGCACGATACTTACCTTGGCGACTGGCCTGTCCAGTGCGCGGTTGTGTTAATCCATGTCCAATGTCAGAATGCAGATTTAGACAAGGCTTCAGAGTATTTTTTTTTTATTAGTAAGTCCATACTGTGGTTCAGAGGCTGTACAATGTTTTGTATGATTGGTACACTAAACACCAACATATACCTAGACCTAATACTAAAATGCAGTATAACATGGCGAATGTTGTATGTTACACAGCTACATAGCAGTAATACAGGAGGTTCAATTCTTACCTGCAATATAGTTCCACCTGTCAAGGGCCATTGCACAATTCAGCTTACAGAAACTTCAAAAGCATTGACTGCGCAATGACCTGTACCTGTTAAAGTGACATGTGCTCTCTAATACAATAGACAATATATAGTGCCAGTCATACCCTGTGTTAAATGCAAATACAGCATAACTTGCAATATAGCATGTAGAACCATTAACTTTGAATATACCATGTTTGACACACTGAGCTGAGGCCACACCTCAGCCAAACGGCACATGCAGTGTGACTGGTGGAAGTGCTGAAGGTTGGAACTTCACCAATCTGATATTGATGCCCTACCCTAAATCACACTTAATCCCTTTAAGCTGAAGTCACACATAGCAGAAAAGATGATTTTTTTATTGCAGATTTTGCAGGGTTCTTTAAGCCAATAAGCCTGAAAAGAAAAAAATGCAGCTTTTTCTGCAATGTAAGGCTATAGTTTGAATAGGGTTTTAAATTGATGATCTAGTATAGGACATCGATTGAAGAGCTTTCAGTGTCCCACACCTGGGCCCCCATGGATCAGCTGTATGAAGCGGTTACAGTGCTCCCTTAGGCCGGATTCACACGGAGTATTTTGGTTCGGCTGCCGCAAAATCACGGCTGCAAAATAGCGCCGCGTATACGGTACCGGCTCCCATTGAACACAATGGGAGCGTATACGGCCCACAAAACCTCCCGCGGCGTCTACGTTCCACATTACGAACCAAAATACTCGGTGTGAACCCGGCCTTACACATCAAAGGCCATGAGACATCACATTCATCAATCATATATTGCTCACTATAAGAGCGAGTATCCAAACATTATTGGTTACTTTTTTTTCTGCATTTCTGGAGGAAGCCTTTACTAATGATGTTCCAGCTCCTGTCTTTGGCAGATTAGTCGCCACACAATAAATGTATTCTGGGAAAAATGGGGGTTCCAAGAAATGTACTTTTACGTTACACATTATTTTAATATACCATAGATGTTGACTAGTGTTTAGTCTACTTTTAACTGAATAGATAGTCAGGCCCTATTCCATGTTTTGCTTCTTGATCTATGGAAACTCTGGAACAAACAAATTGCTTTGATAGTGCCCATGTACTGTAGTAGCAGAAACATTTTCATTATAAGAAACGTCTTAGAAATGAAAATGAGCTGCATATGAATAAGACCTCCTTGGTGGAAAAAAGGGAACTCGCTCTATCACCATCTTTTGGAAGGTAGCTCCCTATAGATCAATGCATAGTTTTCCTGAAGTCTAATTGCATGATCTGGGAATAAAGCAAAGCCAGAATATCTCAGATCACAGATGTTGGCCAGAAGATGAACCATGTCTCCTTAAAGATACTTTTCCATTTCTTGAACACCCTGTTGCTTATAGAAGGACACATTAGGCCATGCATGTCCCGCAAAGAATTCTGGCAATTCTGACTCTTGCAAAAAAAAAAAAAAAGGCCTCCTTGGTGAAACCGGGAAACTTCCTCTAGTGCCATCTTATGGAAGATGGCCTGAAATGGCAAAGTCACCTTAAATGGATGGTCTGATTTTAGCAAATAGTACATGGTCATGTGATGGACACACAGGTGCACAGTTTGTTACAGTCACATCACAGTACTCAAAGCTCTGTCTTGTCATCATGAACCAGGCATCTGTGTGTCCATCACATGACCATAGACTGATTTATATCCACTGGAAGTAAACAAAGAATGACAACAAGCAGAGGTCTAGATAACCATGAGGAACTGATACAGAAAGTATATTGCATAACAGTACAACTTTTTACAGTACAAATAACAACAGCTATTTGCTGAAACTGGACAACCCCTTTAAGGAGACATCTGTTACCAATCTTACATGTGTCCCACCAATAAAGTAAATAAGCGAGTAAAAACTATAAAAATACAGAAAGAAATTTTAAAAAAATACATCTTCAGAGGTAGTACAGCCTTCAACAGTTAACTTGTGACTGTGGTCTTTGGTTCATAGTCACAGGACACAATGATAACTTGCTGTGTACACATTAATCATGCAGATGCCACCTGTCCCAGACACCAGATGACAAGTCCAAACATTTTCATGAAGTGCATCCATACCAAGCAACATGTGGAAACTAGTTTTTTCTTAGAGTATCACATAGCAAGCAATCTATTAGCCATAAACTAACAAGAAGGGGACGAGAAGAAAGCAAAAATGCATTTACATTTTTTCACAGCATAGCACTTACATTCCACACTATTGGTCACAGGCATGTAACTAAGTCTCAGTTCCTCTCACTCACAGAATTGTAGAGTGATATTCCACAAGGGCGCTGCTGAAAGACATGATTTTACCTCTAGGAATTCATCTTTCACATTGTGATTTTCTTCCATGTTTAGTGTATGAGCCAGCACACATGCCCATAAGCCCTCATACACCATGTTTATAGCAAGTGTATATTGGTCACGTTTCAATAATTTTTTTAGGAAAACATATTCTACTGCCCCTTCCTATACAAAGGAAGATGTTTTTTATGTTTTTTTTTTTTACAATGACAGTCAATGGCTATCCATATGTTACTATATATGACTATATACAGGCATATGTTGGAGGATTATTTGAAAGGTGTATGTTGAGGAATACTTCCAACATATACCTCCAGTGGACGGATGTGCACATATCCTAAAAGACAGATGATCCTTCCCTGACATCAGCAGCTCACTCACATTATTGTCTAGTGATATCTTTCTTCATTTTCCTTTATCTCTCCTTTTTATCTGTTTCCAGAGAAATTGATCCCAACCTAAGTATCTGAATTGACCATATTGCATTAATATTATGGGACCAATTCTCATTGTTATCTCTTGTGTTTCTTTGTTAAAGACTGCTATGAATTTTTCTTTCTCATTCACAAAGTGAAACACAGATAGACCCAGCAGCCCATTGTGCATATAAGTGCATTCTTTCACAACTGTAAAACGTACTCTGCATAATCTGTGAATTTGAGCTGTTCTAGCTTGCAAGAGGCCCAAGTAAGTGAATGTTAGTGTAACTCAATCTCTTGTTATCGCTTCCCTATTTAGGAGACAAACTGCTGCTTGATGCTATATTAACGTTTGACTCTTGGAGTATGGGGCTCACATGGCGTCTATGTGTTATAGATTCTCAGAGAACTGTCTTGAGGGTGAGGGTGGGGGATGGATGAAAATAAAAGGGGAAATGCTGGATTATGCATTCAATGCATGCAATATTTTTTCCTTACTTATAAAGTCATAGATATATCTACACACAATATTCATCATCTGAAGTGAAGATGTTCCACACCGTCAACTACTTGTCATAACTATCCTATCCTAATAAGAAATATGTGCACTCACATACACAAGAGTCATGTAATATTATTAGATATTATATATGTAGTGAGTCTGGCAATAGCACAGGCCATATTTATATACCTCCCAGCTCATCATTAAGAAGACTATGAATAAGTAGCCACAGCCAAAAATAAAGATGGCCAAAGTGCTTGTTCCAAACAGAATATTGGTCCATATTTACTAATAGACAGTGTAAACAGTATGTGAGTGACAGTGGCTCAGGGTGCATAGCTTGCCTATGTAAAGTTTTACAGTTTGCTTGACCTAGTTTTTGCAAAAATGTTGCACCAAAATTTACAAGCAGCACATCCTTTGGCATTGTCTTGACTCCTTTCATTTAGGCTAAGGCCCCACGGGACATCCCGCAGCAAAAAAAACGCTGCAGGAAAAACCACGGCAGCAGCATATCGCAGTGTGTAAGACAGAGAGTTCGCAGAGTTTTTCTCTGCGGAATTGCTTTTACAATTATACCTATGGGAAAACCTCCTGTGTTTCCGTAGGTATAATTGACATGCTGCGATTTCCAAAATTATGCTGGTTTTGGAAATCATGGCACATCCGCACCACAGTTTTTACTGCAAAGTGGGTATGGGATTCCCAGCCCATCTACTTTGCCCTGTTAATGCCACGATTTTTCCACAATATTTCCGCCCCAGGCAAATTGTGGCGTTTTCGTCCTGTGGGGCCCCGGTCTAAAGGTATGTCCCCATATCAGGCTTGGTAAAACAAAAGGATAAAATTAGATGCAAAATTTTGTGCCAGACATGTCAAGTTTTGGTGCATTTTCTGCTACATTGTAAACATCTTAAACACATTAGTAAATCAGCCCTTGCATTTTTAGTACAACCCAGTGCATAATTCTAAACATTTTTGTATTTGCACTTATTTAATAAAAATAAAGGCTTATATCCCAAATAAACTAAGAATAAAGTTAGAATAGTTACTAGTGGCTATTCCTCTTTCCACTTCTTTGAGAATATAAAGAAGTTCTGGTGTGGTGAGCTAACGGGCTTTATATCTTTGGGGGGGTCCAAATACAAGGTGCTCCACTGATCACAAGAACATGAGTCCTAAGTACCCCTGTATTAATGAAGTGTCACATGTGCATGCTGCCCCTTCATTCATTACTATGGGACCACTGATGATAGATGAGCACTGTACTCATCTTCTCTGATAAATAAAGTGGCAGAGTTCATCAGCGACTGTCACTCAATTCAACTAAGCGGACTTGGGACACCTATTCTCATGATCAATAAAGTCCTCAGTGGTTGGGCTCCCTTATACTGTGAGTGGGGATTAAACCCCATTTACTTTTTCCCGCTGCAGCCATTTTTCATGTTTCGTTTTTTTACTCTCCGCCTTCCAAAAGCCATAGCTTTTTTTATTTTTCCCTTCACAAAGCCATATGAGAGTTTAATGTTTGTGGCACAAATTGGACTTCATAATAGTCACCTCGCGATTCGGCCTGAAGACACTCCCTCCTCCGGACTAGGCCTTGCCTATGTGACTAACAGCCTGTCTTCCAATCAATCCTTGGGCGGGTCTTGGGCTTTCTATGTACAAGAGGTCAGCCCTCACTGGCTTGCTGGCTATTGAGTTTGTCCCTGCTAAGCTCCTCTTCAGCTACTATTGTATTGCTTTGCTCTGACCTCTGGCTTACCCTTTGACCACTCTCTTGGATTTTGATTCTGTACCGCGTTCCTCAACTGTTACTGGACCCTTGGCCAGCTGACCTCCCTTTGTTGTTGTTTGACTTGTCTGTGTTCTGTGTTGTCACATATATAGGTAGGGCTCGTTGACCAGTTGTCGCCTATTGCTTTGGATAGGACCGGAAAGTAGGAAGGGACAGCGGGGGGTTTCAGCTTAAGACTCACTGTCTATTGTGCTCCTCCCCCCGGGGTTCCCTTACAGCTATTCTCTAAATGTACTGTCCAGTAGAATGGGAACTTGTTAGCAGCATGTGTATGGATTTCTGCAAAATCTATTCATATGAATGGAACATGTTGCTGAATTTTTTACAACATATCTGCCACATGTGAACATAGCCTAAGTAGCCATTTCAGGAAGTTTACTAGTAGTCCAGAAATATGCTGTCCCCCATGATCCCTGAAATATCTCAAGTTCTTTTACCTCCAAAACCAATTAGATGCAGATTATAGAAGATCTTTTATATGCTACTGATTTTAGGCTTAGTGCTTCTTTAAGATCTGATCAAAAAAGGTTGACCCTTGGAATAAAAGGTATAACAAATTGGAAGGGGAATTTTGAGTGGAGTTTATCTGCTTGCGCAACCCTGGAGGTATAACGGAGAACCTTTCATTTTCAAGACACTGCACATGAAAGAAAATCACCATTATTCATTTTCAGATTTTGGGAAGTCTGAATCTAGTAGGATTACTTATTTTGATTTGCAAGTCCTGACAGTATATAGCTTGTTTTCTGTTAAGGCTGACTGGCTCCCAAATGACATAGACACCAAATTCTTTTCTTGGCGTCCATCTCACTTTCTCGTGTTGTGTAATGGGAACCGTGCCCTGTCGTGTCACATGACTGTTGCATAGCAACCTCTGCTCTGAGGCTCCACGCTGCATACTGCTAAAAGGGAGAGCTGTGGAGGAAAACAAGAATGACATTTTTAGGCTTGCTAAGAGCTCTGCTCTGTGACACAAGTCTGTGCTAGTATATATTACAAGAACATGCACTGCACGATCTGTCAGTCTTATTTAAAACCTAGGCGAGAAACACATTTTAAAGGTCATGTTGATGTTGTATTGTGACCGGATGCTTCAGAGCACTGGATAGGAAATTCTCCATAACACCTTCCTCAGTACTCTACCATCTTAGTTTTAAGAATACACGGTAAACATTAACATCCATTTTACATAGTCCAAAAATTATTCCTGATAATCGGCATGTGTGAAGGTGTCGGCTGTCACCTGACAATGATGGCATCTATTATACTAAACTGTAAATTGTTATTTGTCGGCAGCACAATGCCCTATATAAGGAGGGCTGCCAACAAATACACAATGTATGGTCATGAATGATTTATTCTGAATCCCAGTCATTGCCCCCTTGGTAAGCCTGTATAAAAGGAGCCTAATGCACTAATACTGTACACAAAGAAACACGTTATTATATAAAATACGAGGCTTCAAGAATTGTATTTTATACAACAATGAACTGTTCTGTTTTTTAAGCAAGAAGGTCAGCAAAAACTGGGTTCACATCCGCTGTAACAGTGCCAAAAGAACGGAGGGCTTTTTTCTCAACCGCATTTAGCAGTGGACATCATAATAATCAATGGAATCCATTGGTGTCCGTGTGTAACTGTTGTTTTATCGGTCCTATTCTCCATCATACAAAAACCACAATGCTAGTTTAAATCTAGTGTCCCCTGTGTGTAGTGCACTATGCACCATATACAAAGCAAAGAAGAATAGAGCTGTGGTCACTCAGACATTATTTCACATATATTTGTTCAAATATATAATGCAACATCACACAGGGTAGCCTGTCTGTGGCTGACCAAGGATGACTACATTGTCACCAAGGAAGAACTCAACAAATCTGCCTTAAGGGTATTATATGTTCATATCCCCACAAATTCCATGGAAATGCATTTTTTTTACAATTTACTTCCCATGTGGACATATCCTTAGAAGGAGTGAGTGGTATGAATCCTAAGCAGTGGCGTAACTACCATAGAGGCAGCGGAGGCGGCTGCCACAGGGCCCGGGCCATTAGGGGGCCCGGTGACAGCCGCTACCGCTTCGTTTTTTTTTAATAGTCCGTTACGGGCCCTATTCACTTGCCGATCCTGGCTGGGCCGGGATCGGCAAGTGACACCGCAGGCCCCATAAACACTATCATTATACTCAGGGGTCTTTGCAGACCCTTGAGTATAATGATCGGCAGACCAGGAGAGGTAAGGGAACATAACAAACAGTGTTACTTACCTCTCCACGATCCTGCCAGGCCTCCGTCATTTGTGTCTGACGTCTCTGACGTCACATGACCCGGGTCAACTTCCCGGGTCATGTGACGTCCGACGTCATTAAAGCAGGACAAGCGGCGGCCGACAGCCTAGGAGCCGGGAAACAGGTAAGCAACTGTTTCTGTTTTTGTAATGTTTTTATTCCCCCGGGTCTCCGTCTGAAAAGACCCAAGAGTATAATAATTGTTTATGGGTGTCCACAGTGGGACGTAATACTGTGTGCAGGGGCCACTATTGGGGTTAATACTGTGTGCAGGGGCCACTATGGGACATAATACTGTGTGCAGGGGCCACTATTGGGGATAATACTGTGTGCAGGGGACACTATTGGGGATAATACTGTGTATGCAGGGGACAGTATTGGGGATAATACTGTGTGTGCAGGGGACACTATGGGGGATAATACTGTGTGCAAGGGCCACTATTGGGGATAATACTGTGTACAGGGGCCACTAATGGACATAATACTGTGTGCAGGGCTTACTAAGGGACATAATAGAGTGCGGAGGAGGGGTTGGTCGAGGTCTTCGGCGTCGGTTTGGAGGGGGGGGCCATGTCTAAAGTTCACCAAGGGGCCCCGCCATTCCTAGTTACGCCACTGATCCTAAGCAACAGAATACCATGTGTTTTGGAAGATTTTCAGCAAAAGGAAGGTTAAAGATAAGATGAGCTACATGATGGATCAAGTATTAACATATGAAAACAGATAAACAAGAACAGACCATACATATTACATAATTGTTGAATTTGTTGACAATCTAAAGTGTATGTTCGCAGTCTAAGGCTGGGTTCCCACAGAGCAACTCCAGAGCTGATTTTTCATTAGTATTGGACATAGAGTATTTTTGCAATGTTATTACTTTTAGAATCATTTTCAACCATTGCCTTGAACATTGCTGCTCCCAACTTTAACGTCCCCTTAAAGTAATATTTCCTGATCATGTCCCCCTCAGTGCCACCACGAAGTGTAATGTTTCCCTCAGTGTCCTCTCACAGTTTCATGGCCACTCATAGTACCTTACACAGTTTGTTTGCCCCCCTTAGTTTCCAAACACAATATAATGCCCCCCCGATGTCCAGACAGAGGGTATTGGCCGCACAGTACCCATACAATTTACTGTCCCCCTCTGTGCCCCTACACAGTTTTAAGGCCGCTTCAGTGTCCTTACCCTCCTAGGAGGGAGCATTGGTTCATTACTCACCACTCTTTTCCCTTGCCCTACTGTTTCTCTGTTCCATTAACCTGTGACATGTCATGTGTCCTCTGATCAGAGTAGAAGCAACCTTGAACTGACCTCTGATCAGAGTTGGAGCAACTTTGAACTGACTCACTGCTTGCTTCCCAGCAGATTGATAGTGATAGAGCAGGAACAGGGTGCACAATGCTAATGTAAGATAAATAGGACATATTACAATTCTGGTGCAAGTTGTAAGTGGTTAGAAAGTGTTTTTATCCCTAGCAATATGTATAACTTCAGCACTTTGATCTTGTAAAAATATCCAAGCTTTAGGCTACATAAATACAACTGTGTACATGTGCCAGGTTCTCGGCTGAATGGCACGGATGGCACATGGATAATGTTCATATTCCACCTGTGCCTCCATGGACCCATTAATTTCCTTCAGTGAGTCTGGGCCACAAAACAGACAGGAACAGGAACTGTCCTGAGTTTTGCCCCGGGTTCGCGACTCCATACACAGGTCCAAGATAATCTCACAGGAGTTTGTATGGGGCCAGCAAATGGCTAGCACTCTGGGAATGCATATGTTCGTGTGCATGGAGACTTACACACGTGGACTAAATTGTTGGTACCCCTCGTTTAATGAAAGAAAAACCCACAATGGTCACAGAAATAACTTGAATCTGACAAAAGTAATAATAACCACACTACATCTTGACAAGCCACAAAGGTTCTGGGAGAATGTCCTATGGACAGATGAGACAAAAATCAAACTTTTTGGCAAGACACATCAGCTCTATGTTCACAGATGGAAAAATGAAGCATATCTTGAAAAGAACACTGCCCCTACTATGAAACATGGAGGAAGCTCTGTTATGTTCTGGGGCTGCTTTGCTGCATCCGGCACAGGGTGTCTTTAATCTGTGCAGGGTACAATGAAATCTCAAAACTATCAAGGGAAATGTGCTGCCCGGTGTCAGAAAGCTTGGTCTCAGTCACAGGTCATGGGTATTGCAACAGGATAATGACCCAAAACACACAGCTAAAAACACCCAAGATGGCTAAGAGGAAAACATTGGACTATTCTGAAATGGCCTTCTATAAGCCCTGACCTAAATCCTATCGAACATCTGTGGAAGGAGCTGAAACATGTCTGGAAAAGGCACCCTTCACACCCGAGACAACTGGAGCAGTTTGCTCATGCGGAGTGGGCTCAAAACTCCTGCTGAGAGGTGCAGAAGTCTCATTGACAGTTACAGGACTCATTTGATTGCAGTGATTGCCCATCATTTCTGTCCAGGTTTCATCAGTTTTATTTTTTTTTAAATTTTGTTGAAGAATGATTGAAAAGCAATTTTCTTAGAATTTTTATTTATTATTACTTTTGTTAGATTCAAGTTATTTCTGTAACCATTGTGGGTTTTATTTTCATTAAACGATCATTTCATTGTATAATCAAGACAAATAAGATGAAATTTTTACTCAAATAATTAGTCCTTCCTTTGAAATAAATCAAAAAAGTGACCTTGGTTCAGCAGCACATAATATTTTATAAACAAATTATAACTATAAAGTTATAACTACCAAATAGGGTTGAGCGATCGGGATCGGAAAAGATCGGATTCCGATCGGCGATCGGGTAAATTTCATGCTCGAGATCGGAATTCCGACCCGATCTTTTCCAGTGGGATCGAGATCAGAGGTTATCTCAAGATCGGCTCAACCCTAAAAGTGACTTTTCCCATAGAAAAGCATTGACTAGGGTTGAAGATCGGGATCGGAAAAGATCGGATTCCTGTAACATCTCTGCCTGTTCGGGTCTCTGCATCGCCCTCTGCTCATGTGCTGCAGCGCAGGAGGCGTGTGCAGTTTGGTTCATGCCTTAGGGTTTTTGGTCACACTGTGTGAACACGGCTCTACTGCTGTGATTGTGATTGCACCACACCCGTCTTCTGCCCTTGTTGCCTCTGTCCATTAAGTGGTTAATTTTGTCTGCCGGTGATTGACAGCCTGCCTTCCAGTCAACTCCATGGGCGGGTTCTTCCTCCCTATTTAGCCTTGGTTCCCATTCACACCAATGCTTGCTATTGCCATGTGCATACCTGCTCTTACTGTCCCTGTTTTGCTTATACTATTATCCTTGACCTTTGGCTTTCCTCATTGACTATTCTCTTGACTCCGATTTGGCACTTCATCGCTCGACTGTTACTGACCCCTGGCTAGCTGACCTTCCGTTGTTGTTGTTCATCTTGTCTGCGTTTTGTGTTTCACGTATTTAGGGAGGGACTGTCTTCATGGTTGTCGCCTATTACCTAGAATAGGGTCTGGCAATAGGAAGGGAAAGTTGGGGGCTTCAGTTTAGGGCTCACTGTCTCTTATGCCCCGTCCCATGGTTTTAACAGTTACTGGGGATCGAGATCGGGATCGGAAATCGGATTTTAAAATCGATCTTGAAATCTCAAGATCGGCTCAACCCTACTACCAAAGTATTCATTAAAAAAAAAAATTGTATAAGAAAAATTTATCTTTGTACCGTATTAGCCAGTGGATATGAAATGTAAAGATTGAGAGTCCTCAGTAGTTGATACTTTTTTTAATGACTAACAAAAAATGATGACAGATTGCAAGCATTCAGAACTGCTAGGTTCCTTGCAGCCTGCGTCCATTCATTCCTATGGGTGGGTGCTATTCGAAATGGGAGTTTCGAATAGTGTTTCGAATAGTGTTCGCTCATGTCTATTAGCCATTAACAAAGGTATAAACTACTGAGAACTCTCAATCTTAACAAAAAAAAGTTGTCATTTTCATATATATAAATCAGACACATTTAAAATAATGACATAATTTAGAAATTACTCAACATCATAGACTAAACCACAGACTAATGTAACCTATGAAGACATGTGAAGAAAGATTTCTAATAAATAACTTGTGGTTTCCCATATAACTCTAGCTACAGTTTCTTTAAAGCAAAATAGAAATCATGAAAGCAGGGGAAACATGGACATAGATGTTCCAAATTGTTTCTGTGAAAATGTTCTCTGGATGTAAATTTAATAGAGGATCCCAGCAGTCATACACAAACACATTTCAAAAAGGTAATATGCATATAGAGCACACACAAAGTACCATTACATTTAATGATTTAATACTCAAAGGGTCCAGTGTTATATATGAAGAAGACAAGAGATGACAAGACACACAAAACTGTTTTTAAAAATAAAAAGAAAGAAAAGACATAATAATCTTGGCAACTTATTCCTTCTAATACCAAGCTTGGTGGATCATGGGAAGAATATGCAAATCTGTCTTCCATGATGTAAATAGGAAGACAGTGCTTCAGTCATGCAGCCCAATAGAGGGCGCTCCCTTTAACATCATGCCCGACTTTCCCAGATGCCTGCAAATGATGTGGGATTTTACCAAGCCAGTCTTCTCAGCCGAGGACAGCTGTTTCGATTTGATTGGATCTCTTCAGCCCGGCACAGAGAAGACTGACTTGGCAGAGGTGAGAGGCTTCTAGACAGGGTTAAGGGGATATCGTCACTCCTTAGGGAGAGACCACCATTTAGGTGTGTGGAGTCTTATTAAGCCATAGACGCTCCACTGTGAAGAGGATCATGGGAAGAATATGCAAATCTGTCTTCCATGATGTAAATAGGAAGACAGTGCCTCAGTCATGCAGCCCAATAGAGGGCGCTCCCTTTAACATCATGCCGGACCTTCCCAGAGGCCTTTGCTGCAAATGATGTGGGATTTTACCAAGCCAGTCTTCTCAGCCGAGGACAGCTGTTTCGATCTGATTGGATCTCTTCAACCCGGCACAGAGAAGACTGACTTGGCAGAGGTGAGAGGCTTCTAGACAGGGTGGAGAAATATGGCCTACACTCAGCTTGTTCTCTGGCTTCCATAGTGTAACAAAGTTTCCAAAGTATTCTCAGTCCTTTATAATGCAAAGTTCCTGTTCTTGCATTAGCCACACCTCCTGCCAGAGTGCCCTCCTCCTCTCCCTTTCCACATCCTGAAAAGCTTGGAAATGGTTGGTTTCATCCGCGCCACATCCGCAAATTATCTACAGATGACTGAGGTTGCTGTCCAGTCACAACTTTCACTCTCTTATACCTGACTGCCCAAGAAATTGTAAAGCAATAAACCTGGATTAGCCAGGACATCAGGGAGAAACATTTTCACCTCTGATCCCCCTTGACATTACTTGTATACACACATACCAATACAATACACTGATGATCCATGCATAAACACTATATTCACTAATCATATATCCATTAACAATATAATTCAGTAATGATAAATCCATAAGTGGGGCTCCTTTCACAACACAAGGCTTATTGCGCAACTGTTGATTTTCACTCCATTCGCTGTGTTTACGAAATCTATCTTCAGATAATGTCAGGTGCAAAGTGTCCATCGGTTCCTTCATGGCTGGTTAGCAGTTTCAGGTTACAAGAAGTGCAGTGCTAGCTATAGTGCAGTCCAGAGGGAGAAGACATATTGCCATTGGCCTGGTACTGGCAACTCTCCATCAGTGCCTGTTACAGGAGCATCCTGGTCTGGGTCTTGATGCCTTGCAGGCATTAAGAAAACAATGAATTCTAAGGTGTATAAAAAGATTTTACTGTAATTAATTCAAATAAAGAACAGGTGAAAAAGAGAAAAAAACATTTGCATTTTGGAATGGCCCAGTCAGATTTTGACTATAATTGTATTGAGAAGATGTGGTTTGTTCATGCAAGGAATCCTAAATATTGATTAAATAAAATGTATATGTAGGGAGAAATAATCCAAGATCCCTCCATTTTAGTTATACACAACTGTCTGTGTGTTTAGTTAGATTGAGTTTGCCAATACTTGTGACTTAAATAAATGTTAACTAATTGTTATCTAACAATTCAAAACTGCAGATAATTCTAGGCTTTCAAGGGTTCACCTACTTTTTCCTTGAAACTGTATGCAGTAGTTGTCTTCAGGGCTGTTTGTCTGAATCAGAAAAAAAATTACCAACTCCAATTCAAAATAAAATTAATATTTAAAATTAAAGCTACAATCCTACTAATATTATAAATGTGAACGTTTGGATGTTTGTATGTTTGTTCCTCAATCACGCAAAAACGGCTGAACGGATTTGAATGAAATTCGGCACATAGATAGATTATAACCTTGAATAACACATAGGCTAATTTTTATCCTGGTAAATGACATGGATTCCCAACTGTTATGAATTTTTGTTCACATACTATATTACACTGCTCTTATCTCAGCGTCTGAGAAAGCCAGGGCTGTTATCTCTCTGTGTAAACACTTACCTAACCCTCAGTGTTCAAGCATTATCATATTATCTGATCTGCTCCAGGCACTGCACACAAACTGACATGGGCAAACACCTTTAATCCAAATTGACAGTTTCTCAATTTTAAACATGCTGGAAAAAGAAAATCTAATTTGTCGCAAACAACAACAGCTATGAAGGTAGCCAGAAGTCGCAGAGTTCTCTTCAAGCAGAGCTGAGGGGAATCATCGACGCAGACAACACACTCATTATACGGCATCACAGCGAGCTGCTGAGATGCCGGAACATTTACAGGCACGGTGCGAAGAACAACTTCAGTGCCAGGGCAACTTGAGAGCTGCCGAAACGCCGGAGCAGGCGGATCATCAACGCCCACAACACACTGATTATATAGTGTCCCAGTGAGTTGCTGAGATTTCGCAACAATCATGGGCACAGCATGAGGAACAAGTTCAGCGTCAGGCCAGCTTGACAGCTATCAAAACGCCGGAGCTGGTGGATCATCAACACCAACAGCATGCTCATTATATGGCGTCCCAGCGAGCTGCTGAGATGCCGGAACAATCACAGGCACGGTGTGAAGAACAAGTTCTGCAGCAGGACAGCTTAAGTGCTGCCAAAATGCCGGAACAGGCAAACATCAACGACAGCAATTTGCTGAATACGCTCTTTATATGGCATCCCAGTGAGCTAATGAGATGCCGGAACAATCACGGGCATGGTGCCACGCCAATTTGAGAACTGCCGAAATGCCAGAACAGGCGGATTATCAACTCCAACAATACGCTCATTATATGGTGTCCCAGTGAGCTACTGAGATCCCGGAACAATCACAGGCACAGTGCAAGAAACAAGTTCAGCAGCAGGACAGCTTGAGAGCTGCCGAAACGCTGGAGCACGCAAACCTTCGACGTCAGCAATTTGCTAAATTTAGGCGAATTATACACGCCAACAATCCGCAGATGAAGTCGCGGGCAGAGGCTAGTATTGTATAATTAGATGCATCGTTTGTCTCATATTTACCTTTATAGGATGTCAATCACTAGCTTTTTCATAAATTAGTGTGTTGCATTTAGTACAGTTAAAAAGAGACATATGCCCATCAAGTTCAACAAGGGATGGGAACAAGTATGACATTCTATGCACGTCCATAAACATCAATGCTATTTTCCTCTAAAAAGGCTTCTAATCCTTTTTTGAAGTTGCCAGCTGTGACTTCTTCTGTCTGACATAGGTTTAGCCTACAGTCTCCACAGTCCTGGTTGTCTTACTCATTTATGGTTTGGTTACCATTAGAGATGAGCGAACACTAAAATGTTCGAGGTTCGAAATTCGATTCGAACAGCCGCTCACTGTTCGAGTGTTCGAATGGGTTTCGAACCCCATTATAGTCTATGGGGAACATAAACTCGTTAAGGGGGAAACCCAAATTCGTGTCTGGAGGGTCACCAAGTCCACTATGACACCCCAGGAAATGATACCAACACCCTGGAATGACACTGGGACAGCAGGGGAAGCATGTCTGGGGGCATAAAAGTCACTTTATTTCATGGAAATCCCTGTCAGTTTGCGATTTTCGCAAGCTAACTTTTCCCCATAGAAATGCATTGGCCAGTGCTGATTGGCCAGAGTACGGAACTCGACCAATCAGCGCTGGCTCTGCTGGAGGAGGCGGAGTCTAAGATCGCTCCACACCAGTCTCCATTCAGGTCCGACCTTAGACTCCGCCTCCTCCGGCAGAGCCAGCGCTGATTGGCCGAAGGCTGGCCAATGCATTCCTATGCGAATGCAGAGACTTAGCAGTGCTGAGTCAGTTTTGCTCAACTACACATCTGATGCACACTCGGCACTGCTACATCAGATGTAGCAATCTGATGTAGCAGAGCCGAGGGTGCACTAGAACCCCTGTGCAAACTCAGTTCACACTAATAGAATGCATTGGCTAGCGCTGATTGGCCAATGCATTCTATTAGCCCGATGAAGTAGAGCTGAATGTGTGTGTTAAGCACACACATTCAGCACTGCTTCATCACGCCAATACAATGCATTAGCCAGTGCTGATTGGCCAGAGTATGGAATTCGGCCAATCAGCGCTGGCTCTGCTGGAGGAGGCGGAGTCTAAGGTCGGACCTGAATGGAGACTGGTGTGGAGCGATCTTAGACTCCGCCTCCTCCAGCAGAGCCAGCGCTGATTGGCCGAATTCCGTACTCTGGCCAATCAGCGCTGGCCAATGCATTCTATTAGCCCGATGAAGTAGAGCTGAATGTGTGTGCTAAGCACACACATTCCGCACTGCTCCATCACGCCAATACAATGCATTAGCCAGTGCTGATTGGCCAGAGTACGGAATTCGGCCAATCAGCGCTGGCTCTGCTGGAGGAGGCGGAGTCTAAGGTCGGACCTGAATGGAGACTGGTGTGGAGCGATCTTAGATTCCGCCTCCTCCAGCAGAGCCAGCGCTGATTGGCCGAATTCCGTACTCTGGCCAATCAGCACTGGCTAATGCATTGTATTGGCGTGATGAAGCAGTGCTGAATGTGTGTGCTTAGCACACACATTCAGCTCTACTTCATCGGGCTAATAGAATGCATTGGCCAGCGCTGATTGGCCGAATTCCGTACTCTGGCCAATCAGCACTGGCTAATGCATTGTATTGGCGTGATGAAGCAGTGCTGAATGTGTGTGCTTAGCACACACATTCAGCTCTACTTCATCGGGCTAATAGAATGCATTGGCCAGCGCTGATTGGCCGAATTCCGTACTCTGGCCAATCAGCACTGGCTAATGCATTGTATTGGCGTGATGAAGCAGTGCTGAATGTGTGTGCTTAGCACACACATTCAGCTCTACTTCATCGGGCTAATAGAATGCATTGGCCAATCAGCGCTGGCCAATGCATTCTATTAGCGTGAACTGAGTTTGCACAGGGGTTCTAGTGCACCCTCGGCTCTGCTACATCAGATTGCTACATCTGATGTAGCAGTGCCGAGTGTGCATCAGATGTGTAGTTGAGCAAAACTGACTCAGCACTGCTAAGTCTCTGCATTCGCATAGGAATGCATTGGCCAGCCTTCGGCCAATCAGCGCTGGCTCTGCCGGAGGAGGCGGAGTCTAAGGTCGGACCTGAATGGAGACTGGTGTGGAGCGATCTTAGACTCTGCCTCCTCCAGCAGAGCCAGCGCTGATTGGTCGAGTTCCGTACTCTGGCCAATCAGCGCTGGCCAATGCATTCTATTAGCCCGATGAAGTAGAGCTGAATGTGTGTGCTTAGCACACACATTCAGCTCTACTTCATCAGGCTAATAGAATACATTGGCCAATCAGCGCTGGCCAATGCATTCTATTAGCTTGATGAAGCAGAGTGTGCACAAGGGTTCAAGCGCACCCTCGGCTCTGATGTAGCAGAGCTGAGGGTGCACAAGGGTTCAAGTGCACCCTCGGCTCTCCTACATCAGAGCCGAGGGTGCGCTTGAACCCTTGTGCACACTCTGCTTCATCAAGCTAATAGAATGCATTGGCCAGCACTGATTGGCCAGAGTACGGAATTCGGCCAATCAGCGCTGGCCAATGCATCCCTATGGGAAAAAGTTTATCTCACAAAAATCACAATTACACACCCGATAGAGCCCCAAAAAGTTATTTTTAATAACATTCCCCCCTAAATAAAGGTTATCCCTAGCTATCCCTGCCTGTACAGCTATCCCTGTCTCATAGTCACAAAGTTCACATTCTCATATGACCCGGATTTGAAATCCACTATTCGTCTAAAATGGAGGTCACCTGATTTCGGCAGCCAATGACTTTTTCCAATTTTTTTCAATGCCCCCGGTGTCGTAGTTCCTGTCCCACCTCCCCTGCGCTGTTATTGGTGCAAAAAAGGCGCCAGGGAAGGTGGGAGGGGAATCGAATTTTGGCGCACTTTACCACGCGGTGTTCGATTCGATTCGAACATGGCGAACACCCTGATATCCGATCGAACATGAGTTCGATAGAACACTGTTCGCTCATCTCTAGTTACCATCATTTGTAGGCAGCTGAAGAATATCTAATATCTTTTGAAGACACAATCAGTACTGGCCTTAAGGACATAGCAATTTTTTCATCTTTTTTCATTGTTGTTCTGAAAGTCATAACCTTCTTTATTCTTCCATCAACTCAGGCTAGGTTCATACCTGCGCCTCATCTACATTCGGGGTTTCCGTCTCTGAATCTGCTTAAAAAGTGCTGCTTAAAAATTTCTGCTTTTTTTGGGCAGAAACCCAGCGGACCCCATTATAGTCTATGGGGTCTACAGGTTTCTACAGGTATTCACTTTTTTAAAGAGGATTAGATATCCGTTCATGGAGTCCCCAAGCAGACCCCACAAACAGAAATCCGGAAACAGGTGTGAGCCTAGCCTTAGCTGTTTGGGGACTTGTTTTTTTGTAGGTTTAGTTGTATTTCTTTATTACATTATTTTGAGGAGACATCTCTAACATCTCTGTAACATCTCTGCCTGTTCTGGTCTCTGCACCACCCACTGCTCACATGCTGCGGTGCAGGAGGCGTGCACAGTTTGATAACTTGCTTAGAGTTTTTGGTTGCATTGTCTGAACACTGTCCTATTCCTTCACCTTGTTAAAACCACACCCGTCTCCTTCACCTTCATTTCCCTCTGCTTCTCTAAGAATTAAGTTATGTTTTGCCCTGTGAGTGACAGCCCGCCTTCCTATCAGGTTCAGGGTGGGTTCTTCCTCCCTATTTATTCTAGTCTCACTTTCACATTGTTGCTTACTATTGCCTCGTGCTTGCTGGCGTTTTCTCTTGCTGTTTTGTTACTTGTATTCTTAATCCTGATCTCTGGCTTTCCCTATTGACTACTCTTTTGGACTTCGATTTGACACTGCATTGCTCTACTGTTACTGAACCCTGGCTAGCTGACCTCCCTTCGTTGTTGTTTGTCTTGTCTGCGTTTTGTGTGTCACATATATAGGAAGGGATCGTCTTCTAGTTGCCACCTATTACATAGGATAGGGCCTGGCAAGAGGAAGGGACAGTGGGGGCTTCATCTTAGGGCTCACTGTTTCTTGTGCCCCTTCCTCCAGGGTTCTCCAGCAGCTACTGGGGAATTGTCATCTACACGCTGGGGAACTGCTGTCTGCACTTCCCTAACAACTATAACATTGACTCCATTTTATTAACTCTTTCTGGGCGAATAAACAAAACACCAATTGTGGTATTATTTTTAATTATAAATTTAGTGTCATTTACCGTACAGCATAAATAACATTTTACCTTTATTATGTGGGTAAGTACAATTACTGTAATACCCATTTATATAGTTTTTTTATGTTTTGTTATTGTAACACACTAAAAATGCTTTTTTGAAATAAATCATTTGTTTTGTATCACCATTAACATACCATAAAATTTTAATCTTAAATAGTTATAGTAGAGGGTTTATTTTTTGTGACAAGATGTGCTTTTTTTTGTATTATTCAATGTTACATTGGAATTTTCGATCACTTTTATATCAATTTCTTTTTGGAGGCAAGGTGACAAAAAAAATTAGGATTTTTGGTGGGGTTTTTTTTGGCATTCACTGCACAGGATAAATAATACTTTAACTTTATAGCATGTGTCATTACAGATGAAGAAATATATAATCTATGTAGTTATTCTTAATATTTGGATATTTTTATAAAAAAATTGTTGCTTTGCAATTTTGTAAAAAAGATGCATTTTGTTATTTTGACACTGAGCGTTTATTCTTTTGAGTGGAACTAGCTGTCATTTTTATTGCTACCATTCTATAGTCAATTGGACTTATTGCTCATTTTGATTCCATTTTTTGTAGGCAAGGTGACTGAAAAACACCATTCTTACCATATTTTAAGCATTTTACTTTTACTTCAGGAATAGTGAGGGAATAGTTAATTTGTTTCATAGTATGAGGTGTTATTAACTAGGCTTTATTACTTAATGAACTATTTTTGTAATGGGAAGAGAAGGATTTTTGTCTTTTGTCCTTTATTTTTTAAAAGTTTGTAACAGACCTGTATAGTTGTAGTGTTGGAGTCGTGCCAATTTTGGGTGGAGTCAGAAAAAGTTACCAATAGAGATGAGCGAGTACTGTTTGAAACGGCCGTTTCGAATAGCACACACCCATAGGAATGAATGGACGCGGCCACTTCCATTCATTCTTATGGGTGCGTGCTATTTGAAATGGCCATTTCGAATAGTACTCACTCATCTCTAGTTACCAATTCTGCTTCAAAATAAAATTACTACTTTAAATTATATTATATAATTATCAATATTGTATTAATTAGACGCATCGTTTGTTTTAAATTTACTTTTATAGGAATTCAAGTACTAAGCTTTTTTTCATGAATTGTATGAACTGTTTCAGCCACTTCTGAAGGAGTCGGGTCATGGAAAAATAGAGGAGTCTAATTAAGTGGTTTGGCCTGTCAACTCCACATCCCTGGTTTTTAATAATTTCTACATTTTCATTTTTCTTTTATTTATTTTCCAGGTAAGGACTAGACTATGCGATCTTCTGAATGCTCATACAATACACTGCAGTACCAATAAATGCAAGATAAAAGCAACCTCCAACAGTATGTAATGCAGTGTTAAAGATAGAAGTGCAAAAGGCCAAGGTCCCAACACTTAAAATATGTTCGTATTCAAGTTTACTCAGTGCATAAGCTAAAAATGTACAAGTGAATAAGATGAATATTAAGATATTGCGAGTGCTCAGACCTTGTATTATATTCAATAGGTTCTGACACCTCTCCACATGCACCATGAGTCAGGCTGACCATCTTCTCTACATAGCAGACTGATTGGTTTGTATTGATAAGGCTGCTGAGTGCCATGGATAGCCCCTATCATGACCCCGGGGAGTTGATGCATGGGATTTTAGTTGGGAACCCCTTAGATACTACAGTCATTACTGACAATGGCATCTAATGGGTTTAAATATCTGTGTTAACATCTCGTGAGCTGGCGCCATGTCTATAATGTACATCATAGTGCTCTAACCTTCTACTTGCTATACCATATTATTGCGCCATGGGGTAGGAAGCAGTTACACATCCAACAACTGTGGAATAACTGCTTTGTGGTTTTTGAGTAAATATAAAAGGCTATTAAAAAATACTATGCCCTTAAGCATACATAAGGATCCTGTTCACTATACTCCTGTCTTGTGTCACTATCCAAGTATTTTTATTGTCTAAAATTATGTCCTGAAATTATATGAACAGACTTTTGTATAGCAAAAGTGTGCAGGCAAAGTAAGGAAGAAGTTAACGCAGCGAATCAGTGGATTAAAAAGGACAGTTTGTGCTACTTCCCATCCTGCTCATCTGTTACAGTTTTGTTTACTTGTATTAATGAAAAATCTGCATTGCAGAGTGTATTGTGAAAGTCATTTTGGTGGACTTTTGTGCTGGTTAATTATTTTAGCTTAATAATAAAAAGTACTGTCTTCCAAAGGCAAACAAGTATGTGAATCCCCATAGAAACACTGATATAATTAAATACATTCTGTGTACCACATACACTGTATATTTATATTAAACTGTATCTCCAATAATATATAAAACTACAGTGCTATCTATACCGACGTGTAGTAGTTATGTAAAGTTTGTGTAGTCAGAGTGTAGCCATCTTTGCTAAAGACCTCTCCTTTCTCATAATTCACTAACAAATGTATTAACATATCATAGATACAGTGGAGCTGCAATCCAGTCACTGGTCACTATTTCTTTCTATTGCGTGATCATACAAACTGGAGACTACCTGCTTTAATCAGTGTTGATGTTATCACAGAACTTTATTACCATTGATTTCTCTTCTATACCGAACACAGAAAGAACATATTTACTTTTTGGAGTAAGATAAGTATGTGATTTAACTGTTTGCTTGAGATCAGAAGGGAGGAAGTAAAGGGCTAAAGTCATTAAAAAAAAATTTCAGCCTGCAATTGAACAAAACACATAAACAACAATAAGCACTATATTCTCATTGCTGGAAATATCTATTTCCTAGGTTTAAAGTTATATCAGCTGATTATATTTATACCTTATGAGCTAAATTTAACCGGTTAAGGACCAGGCCCAAAAGTATGTTAAAGACCAGGCCTCTTTTTTCAAAACTGACATGTGTCACTTTAAATGGCAATAACTTTGAGACGCTTTAACTTACACAAATGAATTTGAGATGGTTTTCTCGTAACACATTATACTTCATGTTAGTGGTAAACACTAATCAATATTTTTGCATTTATTTATAAAAAAAACTAGGAAATTTGATGGAAATTTGAAAAAAATTGCAATTTTCAAAATGTGAAATTCTCTGCTTTTCAGGCAGATAGTCATACTATCCAAATACATGAATAAATATTATCTCCCATATCTCTGCTTTATATTGGCATCATCTTTTGATTGTCTTTTAATTTATTTTGGACGTCACAAGGCTTACAAGTGTAACAGCAATTTTCCAGATTTACAAGAAAATTCTCCAAACCAATTTTTTAGGGACCACTTCAGTTCTGAAAGTAATTATAAAGGCCTGTATAATAGAAACCCCCATAAATTACCCCATTTTCAAAACTGCACCCCTCAAATTATTCAAAACAGCATTTGGGATGTTTGTTAACCCTTTAAGCATTTCATAAGAATAAAAATAATATGGCAGTGAAATTTAGACATTTCATTTTTTTTCACTAATACATTCATTTAGACCCAAAATTAACACATTCACAAAGGGTTGAAGGAGAAAATGCATCTGACAGTTTATTGTGCAATTTCTCCCGTGCACAGAAATACCCCACATGTGGGTGTAAACTGATTTTTGGGCACACGGCAGTGCATGGAAGGGAAGGAGCGACACTGGGTGTTTGAACAGCAGATTTTGCTGGAATAATTTTCAGGCACCATGCCTCATTTGCAGAGACCCTAGAGTACCAAAACAATGGAAACCCCCCAAAAGTGACCCCATTTTAGAATCCACACCCCTCACAGAATTCATCAAGGGGTATAGTCAGCATTTAGACCCTACAGTTGTTTCACAGATTTTACTAACATTGGGATGTGTAAATGAAAAATTACTAAAATGTCACTTTATCTCCAAAGTTTTCATTTTCACAAGGGGTTAAAGGAGTAAAAGCCCCCCACAGTTTGTTAAACAATTTCTCCTGAACACGGCAATACCCCATATGTGGCTATAATCTGCTGTATGGGAACATGGCGGGGCTCAGAATGGAAGGAGCGCTATTTGGCTTTTGGATGGCAGATTTTGCTGGAATAATTTTAGGTGCCATGTCGCATTAGCAGAGCCCCTAGAGAACCAATACAGTGGAAACCCCCTAACAGTGACCCCATTTGGGAAACTACACCCCCCACAGAACATATTAAAGGGTAGAGTGAGCATTTTGACCCTACAGCTGTTTCACAGATTTTATTAACATTGGGCCATGAAAATGAAAAATTACTTTTTTTCCAACAAACTGTCAATTTAGCCCCAAATTTTTAATTTTCACAAGAGGATAAAGGAGAAAAAGCTCCCTAAAGTTCGTTACACAAATTCTGCTGAACACAGAAATGCCCCATATGTGGTCATAATCTGCTGTATGGGAACATGGCGGGGCTCAGAATGGAAAGAGGGCTATTTGGCTTTTGGAGGGCAGATTTTGCTGGAATATTTTTCAGGTCCCATGTCGCATTTGCAGAGCCCCTAAAGTACCAATACAGTGGAAACCCCCTATAAGTGACCCCATTTTGGAAACTAAACCCCTCATAGAATTTGTCTAGGGGTAGAGTGAGTATTTTGGCCTCACAGGTGTTTCACAGATTTTATTAACATTGGGACGTGAAAATGAAAAATTACTTTTTTCCCAATAAATCGTCCATTTAGCGCCATAGTTTTAATTTTGCAAATAGTTTAAGAATTAAAAGCCCCCCACAGTTTGTTACACAATTTCTTCTGAACACGGCAATACCCCATATGTGGCCAAAATCTGCTGTATGGGTACATGCTGGGGCTCAGAATGGAAAGAGCGCTATTTGGATTTTGGAGGGCAGATGTTGCTGGAATAGTTTTCAGGTGCCATGTCGCATTTGCAGAGCCCCTAAAGTATCAATACAATGGAAACCCCTCAAAAGTGACCCCATTTTAGAAACTACACCTGTCAAGGAATGTATCAAGGGGTATTATCATTTTGAGCCTAAAATGCTTCCCAAAAATTAATGTACAAAATGAAAATTGAAATTTTTAAAAATATGCCATTTCGGTGCCCAATACGTTGCACCCACTTTGTGTTGTCAGAGACCTGCACTCCTAAAACTATTAAGTGGGCCATCCCGGGGGTCAAAAAATTATATATGTGGGTGTAAACTGCTGCTTGGGCACACAGCAGGGCTCAGAAGGGAAGGACCACTGTGCGTTTTAGCTTTTGGGGTACAGATTTAGAGGGACCCTCTGGGCGCCATGATGTTTTTGCAGAGCCCTGGAGGTTCCAGTAAACTGGAATTCACCAAGAAGTGACCCCATTTTGTAGGGGCAATTTTAGGGTCTCTGCAAATGTGACATGGTGTCCAAAAACGAAGAATCTAAATCTGCACTCCAAAAGCACATATTGCTCCTTCACATCTGCACCCTGCTGGGTACCCAAATAGCAGTGTATGCCCACATGTATGACACTGGTGTACCCCGGAAAACGTACTTAATGCCATATGTGGGTAGAAATGGCTGTTTGGACACAACCGGGGACAGAAGGGAAGGAGCGCTATTTTGGTTTTTGGAGCACAGTTTGGTTTTTTTTGCCACTTTTGCAAAGCCCCTGAATTGCCAATAAAGTGGAATCCGCAGACATGTCACCCTATTTTGGACACTACCCCACTGATGGGATTTATCAAGTGGTGTAGCGAGAATTTTTAACCCTTGAGTGTTGCATTTATTTAGTTTCCAGAAATGAAATCGCAACTGATAGAGAAGTTAAAAATGAAAATTTTACAGATTTGCCATTTCAGTGTGCAACATGTTGTGCCCGACTTATGTCAGCAGAGACACTCCAAAAACTGTTAAACGGGTATCCCAGGCACAATAGCTTTTAGAGCGTTCATCTCTGATACAAGGTGGGCACAACATATTACGCACTGAAAGGACGTATTCCTGGAAAAATGGTCATTTTCACCTCTCACAATCCACTACAGTTATAGTTATATATATAAAGTTATAGCAACACTTGGGGGTTAAAAATGCTGTCTGTACCCCTGGATAAATCCTTCAGGGGTGTAGTTTCCAAAATAAGGTAATTTATCAGGGGATTCCAAATTACTGGCGTTTCAGCTCTACAAAAGTGTCATGGCATCCAAAAACCAAACCGTCTGTGCTCCAAAAACCAAATGACCCTTCTTCCCTTCTGTGTCCGGCTGTGCCCTAGTATCAGTTTATATCCACATATGACATTATGTCCGTTATCCGGGGGTACACCAGTGTCATACATGTGTCATACATGTGTCATAAACTGCAGTTTGGACGTACAGCAGGGTGCAGAAGGGAAGGAGCGCTATGCGGCTTTTGGAGTACAGATTCAGATGTTTGGTATCTGGACGCCATGTCATGTTTGTAGAGCCTGTAAGGTACCAGAAAAGTGGATTCCATGGGGTACCAGGAGTGACCCCATTTTGAAAACTGCACCCCTCAAAGAATTTATCAGGGGGTGTAGTGAGTATTAGTATCCCGGACGTGACTGCACAGCGGATGGCGAAGAGGGAATGTATAAGCTGTGCGGAGGACATTGCAAACACCAAATTCCCTACTATGTCCCCGTAGCTCCTATGATTGGGGGAGTCACTCTGGGGGTCACTTTAGGGGTCACTTCTGGTGTCTGTTCCCTCATAAGCTGTAAATCTGGGGTGTCCCCTGATATCCACTCACACAGCTTATATATTCCCTACATGACGCACCCAGTTGTGTTCTAATAATTTGGCGATTTTTGAGGGTTTTTGTCTTCACATTGTGAGATGCTATATTTTCTTTATGTTTCTGGTGACGCGGCCATATAAGGGCTTATTCTTTGCGGGATGAGATGCATTTCGTAATGACACCATTTTTGGGTGTCTACATCTTATTGAATACATTTTATTAACCCTTTTTTGCTGGATTTAAAAAAAAAAATCAATCCTGGCATTGAGTTTTACTTTTTTAATTTTGCGCCATGCAGCGTACAGTATAAGTAACATGTTCCCTTTATTCTGCGGGTCGGTACGGTTACGGCGATACCTCATTTATAGTATTTTTTTATGTGTTACTAGTTCTGCAGAGGAAAAACACATTTGGGGACATAAATCAATGTTTTTTGCATCGCATCTTCTAAGAGGCGTAACATTTTTATTTTTCGGTTGACAGAGTTGGTTGAGGGCTTATTTTTTGCGGGACAACCTGCGCTTTTTATTGGTACTGTTGTCGGATGCATATGACTTTTTGATCACTTTTTATAGCATATTTTGTATGGTGAGATGGCGAAAAATCATTACTTCCGGCGAGTTTTTTCCGTTTTTTTTTTCCGGCGTTCGCCGTGTACATTAAATATTATTTCAGTTTTATTGTACAGATTGTTACGGACGCGACAATACCAAATATGCATTGTTTTTATTACTTTTTAGTTCTTTTTTTATATAATTCATTTTCTATTGAGAAAAAGGGATTTTTGGGCTTTATAACTTTATTAATTTTTTTCATACACTTCATTTTATTTTTTTTACATTTTTTTTTACTTTTTCATGTGTCCATTTAGGACACTTCAATCAGCAATACTTTGCTGATATAGAATGCCATGTGAGACACAGCATGCAGGTGTCCCACATGGCATTCCGTAGCAGGATGTCAGGCTGTGTAGACGCACAGCCTGACATCAGAAGGTCCTGGCAGGATCACCAGGTATGTGGGGGCTCCGGGCAGTCTGGGGTCACTGGCCAGACCCCAGACTACCTTTTACTGCTATCGGCACCCTCCGATCTCGCCGCGGGGGGTGCCGATCAACTTCAATTGTCGGCGGATGCCTTTCGATCGCGCCGTGATGTTTCACGGCGCGATCGAAAGGGTTAAAACGTCCAGTCGGACTCAGTTCCGACTGGACGTTATTGAGGAAGGGGTTAGGTGTTAGTAACACCTAACCCCCGTCCTCCCCGCACCCCTCCCCCCGCGAAATAGGTACCTAAAGACAGGACGTATTTTTACAATAGTCCGGTCTTTAGGTACCTGGACCGCAGGCCGTAAATTTACGTACGGCGGTCCTTAACCGGTTAAAGTGCTTTGACCTTAAGTCTAAACAAGACTATTTTGTGATATACAAAAACACAAATTATGTTGGCATGCTGAGATAAAATCCAAATGCTTTATTTGTTCATTATCCAGACAAAATACAAATCCAAGGTTGCTAAATATCTACATCAGATTTCTATGCATTTCGAACTCATGGTTCTTTTACACAACATATCTGATACCCATGATCACTATCATTTAAAAACAGACTAGCACCGGTAATAATGAAATACACATTCTATGGGTGGGACCATAATAAATGCAACTTTGAGAAGGTATAATAAATAGCTCTAGAATAGGAATATTAATATGCATAGAATTAGTTTCATATCACATAATCTTTACTATAATGACTTAGTAGATCTACCTTAAACAACTATCATATGTAAACATATGCAATGTATGCACTATCTTGAAATACCTTTAGTCAAACTATGCATAATAACTTTACAGATCCATATGTGGCAAGAACAAATTATCTCTTGAACTAATTTAGAACTGTTGAGAATCTAATTGTAGCATCTCCCAGGCTTTCCTCTTTCATGCCCTATTTTATGGTAGGTACTGGGATAACTATTGCCCAGTTTAGCATAGAATTTCGGAATGAAACTATTACAATGGTCAGATATTACAAAGATGATTACCAGAGTTAGAATTATAACTTTTTCCATGAAGATTTCAGAAATAAAATAGGTCAGCTTACACCTGCATAAGTATGTATGCAAGTTTTTCTCTTCAAGCCTCATTTATATATTTCTACAGTCAGTGAATGTAAAATTTATCTTTCTAATACATTTGCAACCTTTTTTTTTATTAATTTCTTTCCTTCTAATTATACTTATTTGTGGGCTGTTGAATTATCTTCCTATGTGGAAATTATAATATCTAAGATGGCTTTATATTGTAATTATGGTTTGTGTATTGTTATATGCACCTCTACTTGACTTACTGATGTGTAACCAAGAAGCTGAGCAGTCTATGAATAATATTTGCATTTCATTGATAAAGGCTACAGGTAGTTCAAAAAGATAACTTGTCATTACTTTGTCCTCTGGAATAAACATAGGGTAGTATAGCACTGCCTAAACAATACTATAAGTTACCTCTTTATTTTATACGCTGCTTTTTGGGGTACAGTACAGATCTCACTAATCATACAATGAAAGTTACTCAGAGCTCAAAACATTTGTCATATATATTAACATCTATGCTAGGATCCTCTATCATGACTTATGACTATGAACTTGTGTGCACAGAGGGTGAAATTCTTATGTGATGTAGGGGGAGTGCAGACAAGATAAGCTTCTTGAAACAACTCACATGAACATTAGTCAAAAAACAAAGTGAAAACACATAATCTGTGGTGATGTGGAATTATGAATCTATTCAGTAGAAACTTTAAATGTTCAAAGACATACCATAAGTGTATACAGTCACAGTTTATTAAGAAAGTGTTTGTTATTGCAGTGAATAGAAAAATATCCCTTCAATTGTAAAAAGACCCCAGAAACCAGATGCCCTGCGTCCTCTGTATCCACACTACTATGAAGGAGTTTGCCTTTCAGATGTATATACATACCACCATATCAGACATATGTAATTAGATAAATGTAATTAGATAAATAAAACCGTACCATACCGTTTCCCCTCCATTAGTTGAACTTGACGGGCATAAGTCTTTTTTCAACTGTGCTAACCATGTAAGTCTATGTAATTACACAACTAGCGATCTGGCTGTTTTATCTTGACTTCACCATTGTATCTTCACTGTGATCAACTTTGGAACCCCCATACACTAAAAAGTCATCACTCAGCAAACTTTACAGAATCATGATAATGAGGATTACAAAAAATAAACTCTCCAACTGACACAGCATCTTATGTGCAAGAAGTCAGTTTCTCCAAGCATTCATATCAAGGTTCACATTGTAATGAATAGAGAAGTCTACTCCTTGTCCACACATAATATGCTGTGTCAGTTTTAGTCTTATTGGTAGTCACATGACATAGCCAAGGACCAGTAGGGACCAAATAATACAAATATAGCCCCCAGCAGGATGGATATTTACAAATACAACCAATAGATCAAAAAAAAGACAGGTGCAGAGTCTTAACCATAAACATATCAGGATAGACTTAAAGAACTTAATCTGTATAGCCTTGATATGAAAAAAATAAGAAAAACAAAGGGGGCATGATCAAACCAATTATATATGTTAAAGTGTTAAATGATGTTCACGAGGGACGTGGTTTAAAAAAAAATACTAAACTCAAGTACAAGAGGGCATAATCGAAAATCAATTATGGGCAAAGATCAGAAGCAATGTCAGGAAATATTTCACTGAAAGGGTAGTTGAGGCTTGGAGCAAACTTCCAGCAGAAGGGGTTGGGAAATCTACAGTAAGAGAGTTTCTACATGTCTGTGAGAAAGACATGACTATCCTAAGATAGAAGCAAATAATATAGACATTGTCAAAGAGTTTGTGTAAATTAGGTGATTAATATTGATCATGTAGATGAATAGTCAATAAAGATCCTGTGCTACATGGCAAAAAGTTAGGGCGCTCTACCCTCAAAAAGGAGAACTTAAAAGTTAAAGTAATTTTTTTCTTTCTGCTATTTAAGCTCAAACATGTTTAAGAGGAGATGCTAACATTGTTTTTTTCTAAAAGAGAGAATTCAAAAAGTTCAAAAGTAAAAATTATTGAATGTATCCATGGAAATGGTGGTAAATATTATCAGTTTTTGGTCAGTTTTACTTCTGTCAATTACACATCCATTCTTTAAGTGATTGTTCAAACAAATTTGATGCCATTGCAAAACACATATAAAAAGTAATTTTTCATGATATCTAAAATGACTAAAAACAACTTCACAGAAACAAGCGCAGGAACTAGAATTTTCATAAGAAATGTCAGTCCTTTCTGAACACATTTTTGTATGCTATTTGTTTCTTCACAAAATTGAAGTTCATTTCATAAAGCTATGTATTGCATTTTCAATAACACATATTGTATTTTTTTTGTTCATTTCCGTTGAGGTCATTAAAGTTGGTATAAAACAGATGTTTCGCTATTTGTACCAATTGGGAGGATTGTATGTTTTACATTTTAATACAAATACACAGTGCAGGAATCAAAATCAATAGAAATACAAAGATGTTTGAGAAAAAGAAAATTGTTTAATGTTTTCCTATGTAGCTTTCAGAACTGGTAAAAATTAATAAAGGAAATAAAATGGAAAATACAAGTTTAAAAAAAAACCTGAAATTTTCAGCAAAGTGAATCAAACTGTAAAATTTGCCGCAATGAGTTTGCATAACCAAAATACTGACCTGGTGTAGTACAATCTTTGATACCAAGCTGGCATAGTACAATCATTGTAGTTTATTGCTAAAGGAAATGTAACTTTTTCTTTACTCTATTTTTAGTTGTAGATAAAATTCAAAGCTCTGTCTGTCTTGGTTTTGCTCTTGACAGTCAGTAAATCATGAAGAAAATGAAAGGCTGTACATGTTGTCATATTCTTGACCAAGCACCGGTCACACCCTGATTCTGTGATTCCAGCAGAACATAAACTGCCCTGTAAGTAACAATCTGTACAATAACATATTTAATCTATTTTCTTATCGCAGTTAAAAATTAATCAAAGTAAATTCCATTTTCTTCTTCCCACAGGTCAAGACAGCGGTATCCAATCTGCAGAAACTGAGATGTTCACATTGATATCAATATATAATATTGATGACCAAATCAAAATTTGATGCTACTTTTTTCCAATATACTATTTAGTTTACTAAGTGGGGAATGAAATATCTATATAGGAAAGGTAAATTTGATGACATGCAATAAACTACACTAAGAAATATAAGTTACAAATCTGCTCAGTAATATATAGAAGGTGTTTTGGAGTTAGAACAAAAGAAACCTAATAATCATGTGCAAGTTTATACCAATATATTTTCTGTATCAATTCCTGATGTTTAAAGACTGTTGCTTGCTTTCATTCTAAAGAAACCTTTAGTCTGAAGCAGAAACAGGAACCCATTGAAGTCAATTGGAGGCTTTTTTTTTCAGCGCTGAAATTCCACAGCAAATTCCTCACCATTTTCCTCCGTGTGAATGTACCCTAAAGCCAGCGTTATTGCTGCATTTTACCAGTACTTGCTAATCCCATTCACATATTGCAGAAAAAAATCTGCAGCAGAAAATCACAATATGTCAATTATACCCCCAGAAATGCTGGCGTTTTCCGAATCGCTGTAATAAGGGCAGGAACAGCGAGGGGAAAATCCATGACTACGTAATGAAAAATTCAATGGAAAAAAACGTGATGCGTTTTGCTGTGGGGCTTTGGCCTTAGTGTTTACTTCCAGTGGACAGAAAACTGTTCTGGTCATTTGAAACACACACAGGTTTTCTACTTGCTATATTCCAATAGAACCGAAAAAATTTCAGTTGAATGGCTGCAAGCAAATATTTTGACAAATTATAGGAATTAACACCTGATTTATACTGGAAAATACAATAATAGCTCAATTTGCCCAAACCATAATACTAAAGTATTATTTAAAGAATTATTGTCATAATGAATGAATGAATGAACTACCAGGAGATACATATTCTGCAGTTTGTAGGGGCTGCCAAGGAAATAATTCTAATTTCTTATTGTATATTAACTCTCTTCAATGGATTTTCAGCTACTTAGCCTTGCCTGATGTATTATGTAGCTATTAAAATGTATTTCATTTGTAAGAAATGTTTCAGCCATGTGGACATAGTAACTAATGACTTAAAGGAACCTGTGAAATAAAATTTAACACTGATCAAAAAGAGTATTGTTGCTTTAAAAATAGAAAAAAATTATTATAACTTTATGTGAAAACCTATTTGTCATTACTGTTTGTCGTCAGGAAAGCAACTATTCTAGATGATGGAGTCAGAATCAGTTCTTTTCCTTCCTGTCTATAGTGTCTAGACCAGTGAAAAACAAAAGTTTCTGATCTGGAGTCCACTGTTGTTTAAAACAGATGCCAAGAGTTACTGACAGTTCTATTCTTATGGGTGAAGTGGGGATGGGGAGTCTTTTACTAACTCATCTAATAAACTATATATATGCTCAGAACAACATACATTTTATTGTAGCTTTAAAGGCTATACTTAGACTTCTAATTCATTGGTAATTAGACTTATAGGCATGTTATAGATCCACATATAAATCTTTATAACAGATTTAACAATTCTAAATCTTAGACAAAACAGAGATATGTTGTTACAAAAATAAATGAAATATTAAAGTCATTTTCTTTCTAAGTGTGTAACCTCCTCTACACATACCATACCTTACCACTTTCTTAAATCTGAAACATACCATACCTTGTTCAATCTCCTTCACTTTCCTACAGACCAACCATGAATAACAAGCCTCTCTTGAAACTGCATAAGTCTCAAGGGATATATGGATCATGAAGGAAAATATGTTTTCCTTTGAAATCACTGGTGAGCTTGTGTGTGATAGACACTGGGTACGTCTTACTCCAGGTTTAGTGTAAACTACATTGACGTGGTCAGATTGACAGATTTCTCATGAAGTAGGTTGGGAAAATACATAATGTGGAGCAGGATTTAATTTCCTGATTAAAAAAGTAAACATATCACATGCATAAGATTTTTTCAAGATAACATAAAACGTATGCTTATCCTTCATTTATTTTTTTTCAGTGTACTTTTATTTAATGTTCCCAGTCTACATCAATCTTATTCCTATCCTACAGCCTATAAAAGTAAATGCTACTAGACCCAAGGAGCAGATACTGCCATGGGAATGCTACCTGGGTCCGATAAAATAGTAACTATGGGAGAAGACAGCAGCAGTGAGCAACATTTTGTAATGCTCGAGGTAGTTCCTTACGTGCAGACATGAAGGGCCCTTAGTAAGGAGGTCCATGTATAAAAACCCATTTATTGGAATAGCTTTTTAAAATGATTATTCACCTTCTAGTATACAAATTAAGTTAATTTACTTAACCAAACAAAATAAATCGTATCATTTTTTGTTATACTGGTCCCATATTATAGGCCTCAGCTGTTCTTACAATTCTGCAGATTTCAGAGCTCAAATGTCCCAACAGTCCTTGCTGACTCTAATGTCTGAACAAAACTTGTTCTGATCATTTTCATTCTGGAAATGTACTTTTTATGTCAGGCACGCTACAGTATACAATAAAACTGTCATGGAACATAGGAACTCTTCTGGAAGTTACGGTTGTGTTTGTTGACAAGCTTGCCAACTGTTCCTAGTAGCTATATATACTGAGCTGTATATGCACATGTACAGTAGATGTACTAATATATCTTTATACTTACCTAGACACAGACATTACAAAATAAATTAAAAATACCATGGAAAAGCTAAAATACTGAGTTTGTTGAGGAAAGAAGATTAAATTAAATCACCAGCTATTGGAAATGATTATAATTTATGTTGAATTGTGAAATACACATAAAAATAGTCAATCATTTTATTGGCAAACAAACTTGTAAAATAGCTCAAAAATCTGATTCACACCACAAAAAACACAAAGGAAATATAGAATACATTGTATGCATCAAATTGTCTATTGTGTTTTTGACATACCTACCTTTAAAGTTCTCTAAATGTCAAGAAAAAGGGGCTAAACCACCAAGGAAAAGAAACATCAGAATATAAAGAAACGTATGCACTTATATTTAAAGATGTTTTATTTACATATACAGCGAACAAACAGACATGGTACATTTGAAAGAAACTACAATCACATAAATATGCCCAAACCAATACCCAAGGGAACATCCTGACAAGAACTAGTGAGTGTGTTTAGCTTTAAAACATTTAAGTACAAAATTCAATAAAGCTCTTAACATATAAATGACATGAGTAAGAACAAAAAAAAGATACAAATAATCGAGAGAATTCATTACCCATCTACGCTGGTTTTCTGGTGTGGTTGGGTGTAATTGTGATGTAACTTTGGGCATTGCCCTTTTGTATGCAAAAAATGCAGTACATCTCTCATTCTGTGCTTTGTTCTCACTTGGTGGACCAGCGGGCAGAGCGGGGCGAGCCTCAGCCGAACAAATGTATTATAACTCAGACCTGAAAACTGGCATGAGTCATACAGGAGGCACCAGTATTAATAAATTCCCCTCAATGTGTCTAAGTGAAGTCATAAACTGCGCCTAATCTGAGCCCATCAAACTCCTGACAGAGAGACTCAAAGGTCCTGTGTAGTGTAGTTGAAGTCGTCCATACACATTAGACTTTACACTGCTGAAGTGGCAGATTTTGAACATTTGGTGAACGATCGTTCATGCATAAATCTGCGAATATTCATCCCAAATAGCTGACCATGATCTAAAATTGATCACAACCAAAATAGGTTGTGTTGAATTTTTTTCCCATCTGTCAGATGTAATTGTTTGTGTATAGGCTCGACTAGCAGACCTGTGAGCAATCTGTGCATTGCATTGCTATATTGATCTAAGTGCACTAGAAGAAGAGAATATAGAGGTTTAACAACTTGTACACTACATCCACATTAGGCAAATGTCCTCTACCGATTGACAAGTCATGTGCAACCAAATTTATGACACTGCACAGGAGGAATGAGGGTGGGTTTTCAGCAGGGTACTTCATTGTTTCAGACATGCATAGTGTACACTTGCCTGCCATTTTGCATGTTGTGAGCAAGGTAGAAAAACTTTTTAACATTTTATGTGTGATTAGTAATACATACTGTATGTTTGAACTACATTTCACAGGAGCTGTCTATTTCTGTCAGCAGTTTTGTGCGCTAAATTTTGCTGACATTCATTTTAAAGGCATGTACCATTTGTTGCCACAAATTATTGGCTTAGATGTATACTATCCATGATGGAGCGTAAGAAGTAGGAAACAGGGTGTAGCGGTATCAGTCACTACCAGGCCCTGGACACCCCCCTAAAGATGCATCTGCCACATAAATTATATCACTATCCTAAATGATAAAAGGTACAAATGGGGCCCCATTACCTCCACTGGACCCCAGGAGCTTCAAGTTATACTTTTGGTAGGAAGCTAGTCTGTTCTGCCAAATGTCACATACACCCTTTTGACAAATCTGCCATAATCTGCAACGTCTCATAAAACTATCCATTTTACAATAGTATTAATAAATCCCATCCACTGTTAGTGTTTCAGAAGTTTCTATATAGTTTTAGTTATAGCTATAGTTTTTTTTTTCTTTTAAATGCCTTATCTTTTCCACTTTTCAACATCTAATGTACTAAGACCATGCTTTGCCCCAAGACAGTGAACTTGTGGCTGAAGGGAGTCAATGTGATTTGTCTGTTTACTGTATTATTCAATCAATGCTCTCACAGAATGAAACCAGTCACATTACCACTGAATAGTACCAGGATGGGGGAAGACAACTGTATATAGACATATAGGACTTAGAAAGATTTCAGATTGGTGGAGCCCAATACCCAGCACCCCCATAGATGAACTGCTCTCAGTACCTGATACAGAGAATATAATAGGGAGCAAACCTACATTCTCTGTGCAGTAGTCATACCAGGTTACTGCAGATCAGTTCACTTGAAGTAAGCCTATCAATATGTTAAGGTTGCTCTAACTACACAGCATGACTTAATGGTGTCCCCCAATTATATTAAAATGAGAAGTGCCAGGCTTTGGTAAATGTGTCCACTGGGCAGCTCCTGTCCCGATTCTCGCCTCCCGTTGTAGCTCGATAGGCAGGTCCCTCCTTATCTGCATGTAGAAAGAGCTGTCAATCATGTTTAGTGCAGTACTTCAATGTAAAACAGTTTAATAGAGACAGGGCACACAGTTAGGTCAGCATGAGCACCCTGACATGGACGCTTCAAGGGTATGAAGTGGAAGATTTGTAGCAGAAATGATGCCGACAAAAAGAAAATCTGTCCCATATTACCAAACAAGATTCGTAAAAAGTAAAAGATATATCCTGCGGGAAAAATTCGGTCACATGAAACAGATTTTTAGGTTTCAGAAAATTTTGCAAAGAATATGCTGCGTGTGAACATGCCCTAAAGGGACTCCTGTTCTATTGAATGTCTGTCAACTGTCTGTTCTCTCTTGTCTTTCCTATACCTCAGCGTTTCCAAAACTGAACATATCTTTCCTGCATCTTCAGAGGTAAATATATTTGATATTTTTATTTCCACATGTACTTCTGTCAACTCTTCAGCCACAAACCTGCTGTCTTTCTAAAGATCTCTCTTCTCCTGTGTAATGTGCATCTGCCTATGTAAAAGCTGATGAAAATGAGTGCTGACTGATGTGTTATATAGTTGGTGAGTGTTTTCACCTTCCCTACATAGCCCGTGGAAGACAGAAATCAGGAAAGCCGGTATAATGGCGAAAGATTAATAGTTATAGGTAGCAAAGGAACTAAGATTTACACTTAGTAACATTATATGTTTTTTTTTCCACCAAAGCAGGTGATCCCCTATCTATAGGATAGGTGATAAGTTGCAGATAAGTGGGAGACTGGATGACCTTTATCCCCTGATCTTAATGAAGCAGTGGTTGGGCAGTAGGTGCAATGCTTTATTCAATGAGAGCACCAGAGATAGACGAGGGCTGTACTTCTATTATCTCTGAAACTTCCATTGAAATCAATGAAATGGTACACACATTGCCCAACCTTACCTCTATTCAGAATGGGGAATGAGTTCCCTGTTCTGATCAGTGAGGATCACAGCAGTCAGGCCCCCATTGGTTTTGGTGGGAAAACCCCTTTAGCCTAACCAGCCAGGTTTAGATAGAGGTCTTGATGACTTTATGGGTAGAAGTCAACATCACGTGGCTGGGGTTGCAGTCAGAGAATGACTTGATAGAAGAAAAGCAAACATGAAGCTACCTTCAGATCGTGATCAAAGGAGAAGAACTTCTTGACATGGGTTGATTGCAACAAAGCAATATACTGTACTGCAGAAAGATACCACTAGAGGATTGAAAAGCACACACTCTTCAGTTACATTCCACCTATTGATTGTTGCTATTTGCGCCCAAGGTTGTGTAGTGATTCACAAATAGGGATTTTCTGAACAAAGCACATTGATGTCCTCTTATAAGGGTAGCCCATAAATTTCAGATCGGTGGGGTGTGACAACTGGCATGCCTATTGAATTCTCTGAGATCGGAATGTTCAAACTTATGAATCTTCCGAGCGTATTATTACATTCTTCCAAGGTATTCCATGTTTTAATATATTCATACATTTAGAAAGGGAATAAAAGAGGACAGTACAATGTGGGAGCTCCTTATTCTATAATTCAATGTTTTAATTTTAATTTTCAAGAAAACAAAGCGAGGGGAATAGGAATAAATATAACAAAGTTCTCATGACCATCAGAGGCAGAAGAAGTTAAATAAAAAAGTGCAATAAAAATCCAATAATCATAATAACTCTTACCCCCTTCATTTGTGAAGGGGGTAAGGGTGTGAGTAAGAGTGCTTGGGAAATAGAAAAGTACATATAAGTCAAGAAAAGAATCTCTCCCATATTATTCCAGTAGACTCGCTAATTATACTTCCAATCGGACCACTGATTAGTCACCAAGATATAAGGATATAAGCATCACAGGTCCTTCTTATTCTAACACAGTGCTCCCCAACCATTGGCTCTGGAGCCACACGTGGATCTCATGCCCGCTTGTTGATTCCTAGCTGATATTAAGATAAGTGAGACCAAGGAGGTCATAGCATTACTAGAATTTGATACCAGACTTTTAACCATTTAATTGCCAGATGACATGAGGCTAAAAGTCACGTCCTACTAATCCTACTAATATTATAAATTAAAGTTTGTGTGTTTGGATGTTTGTTACTCAAAAACGGCAGAACGGATTTGAATGAAATTCGGCACATAGATAGATTGTAACCTTGATTAAAATATAGGCTACTTTTTATCCCAGTAAATGACATGGCTTCACGACTGTTATGAATTTATGTTCACATACTATATTACACTGCTCCTGCAGCAGCTTATCTCAACCAGGTCTGTTATCTTTTTGTGTAAACACACACTAACCCTCAGTGGTTTGTGTACCTGCATTTGCATATTATCTGATCTGCTCCAGGCAGTGCAGACAAACTGACATGGGGAAACAACTTTAATCCAAATTGGCAGTTTGTCAATTTTAAATATGCCGGGAAAAAGAAAATCTAATTTGTCGCAAACAATGAGAGCTATGAATATAGCCAGAAGTCAACAGAGTTATCCTCAAGCGGAGCTGAGGGGGATCATCGATGCCAACAACACATGCATTATATGGCGTCGCAGCGAGCTGCTGAGATACCGGAACAATTACAGGCACGGTGTGAAGAACAACTTCAGTGCCAGACCAACTTGAGAGCTGCCGAAACGCTTAAGCAGGTGGATCATCAATGACAACACGCTCATTATATGGCTTCCCAGCGAGCTGCTGAGATGCTGCAACAATCATGGGCACAGCGCGAGGAACGAGTTCAGCTGCAGGCCAGCTCGAGAGTTGCCGAAACGCCGGAGCATGTGGATCATCAACACCAACAACACGCTCATTATATGGCGTCCCAGCGATCTGCTGAGATGCTGGAACAATCCGGGCAAAGCGCAAGGAACGCGTTCAGCGACAGGCCAGCTTGACAGCTGTTGAAACGCTGAAGCAGGTGGATCATCAACACCAACAACACGCTCATTATATGGTGTCCCAGCGAGCTGCTGAGATGCTGGAACAATCACAGGCACGATGCGAGGAACAAGTTCAGCAGCAGGACAGCTTGAAAGCTGGCAAAACGCTAGAGCAGGCAAAACATCGACGGCAGCAATTTGCTGAATATAGGCGGATCATCCATTCCAACAACCCGCAGACGAAGTCGCGGGCAGAGGCTAGTTTGTTCATATATTTAAAGAGCACTTGTTACCAACTACAAAATGCTGCATGCCATACAACATTTGATATCCTATGTTCCCCAAATATGGCCTCTGGAAACTTATATGCAAACCAGCCTTGATTTTTCAAGTGACTTAAAGTAATAAAAAAGGTTATCGTCCACCTGGAGATACAGAGCTAGTTTACATATAACCTTCCACTTGGTTACAATATATAACTTGATTACAATACCTGGTGGCTTTTGTTCTTTGTGGTGCATTTCCTCCGATCCCCCCTCCCCCATTTATTTTTGCCATATGGTCACTAGTTTCTCAGCCTACTCTATACATAATGTGCTTTGGTAGCCTGAGAAACTTCCACTCCTGTTGGATGGTCCATCAAGGAGCAGAGAGGAATTTCTTTGGCATCTGGGGGCTAATAATGGCCTACAGGTCTGGCATATAAGGTTCTGTTTAAAACAATGAAATAAAACACTTTTTTGTCCATTAAAATTATTTATAATGTCAGAATAATACATACAGTACACATCTTGGACACTGGCTCATGATTTACAAAAGGTTGAGAATCTCTGTTCTAATATGTGTGGACAGATTTTCTCTAATAAAAAGTACATGGAATTATAAGTTTTTTTGGATAATAAAGCCTATCTCAATTTTACCATTTTCATGGACTTGAACTAGGTGATAGCGCAGGGGAAAAGGACTTGAGCATATTGGTGGATAATAAATTTAATATGAGTCAACAATGTGGTGCTGTGGCCAAGAAGGCTAATAAAATTCTGGGTTGTATTAAAGCAAACATTGAATCTAGATCAAAAGAGGTAATTATTCCACTGTACTCTGCCATGGTTACACCCCACCTGGAGTACTGTGTTCAGTTTTTGGCGCCTCAGTTTAAGAAGGACATTGCTTTATTGGAGCAAGTCCAGAGAAGAGCAACTATGATGGTGGAAGGTCTGCAAACCATGTCCTATGAGAAGCGGTAAAAAGAATTAGGATTTTTTGGTTTGCAGAAAAGAAGGTTGAGATGGGATCTAATAGCGGTCTATAAATATTTGAAAGGTAGTCATAGTGCAGAGGGATCTACCCTATTTTCTTTAGAAGGGAAACACGAGAAGTATTGGGATGAAATTAATAGGAAGCAGATTTAGATTACATATTAGGAAACAAAATGTTGACAGTGAGGGTGGTGAATGAGTGGAATAGGCTGCCACGAGAAGTGGTGCGCTCTCCATCAATGGAAACCTTCAAGCGGAAGATGGACAAACATTTAGCTGGGATGATTTAGAGAAACCTGTATTGCAGGATTGGACTCGATGGCCCTTTGTGGTCCCTTCCAACTCTAAAGAAGAAGATATCTTTATGTAATTTCATTCAACCAATCCTTATCAGAACCTAATTTTTCAAGTACACCACCACAGTATAAACTGCCCTCTCCTTCAGGCTACACATCCATACCTTTACCATCTCCTTCCACTTCTCAAACATTTCTTGAATCTTCCTCGAATCAACAAATTGCTTGTACATTTCCTTATGATACACCACCTAGACTACTACAACATCCCTCTCTGTGACCCCCCATCTAACACTCTTGCACAATCCACCCTGAAATCCCATGCCCACCAAATAAATTTAAAAATGCTGACATTTTTTAGGACTGGGGTCAGTAATGTTCAGTACTCCAGTTGCTGTAACACTACAAGTCCCAGCATGTTCCAGAAAGCAAAGCAAATATGCATACTGGAAGTAGTAGTAGTCTCACAACAGCTGAAGTCCCGAAGGTTGTTTGCCCCTGTACTAGGAAGTCCACAACTTGACCCCTCAGAACCAATGGTCATTAACCCTTTTCTACCATAAAAAGTTTTAGATTTTGCATCCCTATTTTTTACTCCACATGTTCCAAAAGCTGTAATTTTTTCAGCTTTCCATTCACATATGTGGGCTTATTTTTTAAGGGACAAATTGTACTTCATAATGTAAAAAATTCATAATGGAATCTATTTAATCTTTTAATACCAGTACAAAAGTTCAAAATTCGTTTGCCACACAGAGACAGAGACAGTAAAAAAAAGTTTTACATTTCCACATGCATCTGTATAAAGTATCTGTTTTGTGGGTCAAGTTATGTTTTCATACATAAAATAACATTGGGAGTGTGTGATATTTTGATCACTTTTTATTTATTTTTTGGGGAAAGGGAACCTTAAAAAAAAAACATTGCCATTCAATGTATGAGATTTATATTTTTATAGTTTGGGCAATATCAGATACAGGGATACCTATAAATAGTTAAAAAAAAAAAAACAGTTAAAAAAAAGATACAGGGATATCTTAGGTGTTGTGTTTATTTTTGTTTATTTTTTTACATGTGATGTTTTTTTTGGTTTTTTTTGTTAGTTTCTTTAGCTCTCCAACCTATAATCGTTAGATTGTATGTTGTATAAAATGCTAATATTCCTATAGGAAATCTGGGAGCTTTCTAAAGGCTCCATAGCTGCCAAAGCAATGAGATCATGGTAGCTGTTCGGAGTCTGCGTAACAAAGTGAACCCTCAAACACCATGGTTGCATCAGATCACAGGCACTGTACAACAGCAGGAACCCAACCGGTGCATCTATATAGTTATTGTTTACCACACAATTTGTTCAGCAGCCGTTCAACCATCAACCTACTTCTATCTAATGCAGCAATTTACAGCACCCAGGGGTACTGTGGATGAGTTACTGGCTAATCCCATCCACACATAGCAGAAAAATATTTGCAACGAAAATGCTGCAATTTCAGAAATGCTAGCATTTTTGTAAAACTGCAGCATATTAATTATACCTATGGAAACGCTGGTGTTTTCCATACAGGTATAATAGGGCCAGAAAGTCTGTGGAAGAAAACTCTGTGGACTTTCTGTGAAAAGTGGTGCAAAAAAAATATGCCATGAGTTTGCCCTGCAGTCTTTTCAGCAGTGCTTTTTCATTGAGGCTCGTTTAGCCTTAAAGTGATTAGCAATTATTTACTTACTGTGTTAGCAGTCAAGTTAAACTTGGCAACATCTGTATGTGGCATCTGTACATAGGTGAAGAGTGACTAGGTACAAATACTCTGTGTTTACATAAAACAGCAGATGAGACAGGACTGCCTAGACAGAAATGGAGAACAAGAATTATTTTTATTTTTTTGTTTCAATCTCCCATTCTACATGCTATGGCAATAAAATTGGAATTCAAGATAGGTCATTAATTATATGCAAGATGAATAAAAATGGGAAACGTGAAATTTTGTTTTTGTATTTTTGTTACTTCCCTCTTTGTTTAACTTTTTTATAGGAAATAAAACAGAGTCTATTTCTAAATGTAGGAACTGGGTGCCGAGTTCAGTGACATTTTTGTTGTTTTTATGACAAGGACATCATTTTTTTTTTTTAAATTATCATGTTAGCAGAATTAAGATGTTAAAATGACAGCCTGGTCGAGCGAATTTCTATGTACTCTTAAAAGTGACCCACAATGAAACTATCATTATTATTATTTATTTATATGGCACCATTATTTCCGTGGTGCTTTACATTTGAAGTTTTACATATGGTCCACAAAATATTCCAAACAGATATAATACTAACAGTGATCAACTGGCATAGTGGGATAGAGGGCCCTGCCCGCAAGGGCTTACAATCTATGAGGGAAGGGGGGGTAGAGACAGAAGGTGAGGGGAGAGACTGTTCAGATGGTGGTGTGGTGACAGTAGTGTTATTGGGGGTGGTAGGCCTTCCTGCATAGGTGAGTCTTCAGGGTCTTCTTGAAGCCTGTGACTGTAGGGGTCAGTCTTATTTGTCTTGGTAAGGAGTTCCAGACTATGAGGGATGCACGGGAGAAATCTTGGAGATGGTTGTGTGAGGAGCAGATAAGAGCAGAGTAGAGTAAGTCGTCTTTGGAGGATCTGAGGTTACGTGTGGGCAGATAGCGGGGAGATTAGGTCAGAGATATATGAAGGGGACAGGTTGTGGATAGTTTTGAATATCAACGTTAATAACTTGAACTGTATTCGCTGGACAACGGGTAGCCAGTAAAAGGATTGGCTGAACTGACAACTAAAGAACTAAAATCCCTTTTAGATATGTAGATATTTTTTTTTTTAAATTGTATAATCATGATAAAGTGATAGTTTATTAAAGGAAGGACCTAAGGAAAGGCCCCAAGAACGTCACAGGTAGTGGCCTCAGTGGTCACATGTGGCGGGGAGTTCCGTCAAAAGAAAACATCTGAACAACAGGACGGGACCGTGCTAGGAGGCACCAGAGCACTAGGGACAAGCAAGTATGGTTTTTCTATTTATTTTTTTCCACCTCGCCCGGCCTAATTAAAAAAAATATATATTATCCTGAACAACCCCTTTAAGTGTAAAACCATACATTGAATGCACAAGATGTGATAACTGTTCTTATCTGCATCATTCATTGGCCAGAATTCCATATGTTTATACAGGAATCATCTACAAAATGGACAAAAACAAGTCTACAAGCAGTCCTCTCCACACATCTCTACTCTAACTGCCTGATACTTTCTCTCATGTAATCTCAAGTCCTCACAAGACCATTCTTTGCACTTCATCTTGCTCTCTTCTTAATTGCTTTTCCCATTATGGTCTTCAAGATTTCTCCTGTGCATCCCCCATACTCAAGAACTCACTACCGTAACACAAAAGGCTCTCCTCTTTTATATAAAAGTAACTTGAATACTTTGGTGTTCAAAAAAGTGCACAACCTAAAATAACCTATCTCTGTTACAGAATTATATTTGCAGCTTCTGCCCTCATCCTCTTTATCTTCCCCTTGCAGACTGTAAACCTTTGCAGGCATCACTCAAAAAATGTCTGACAATCCATCACTTCAATTTAGGACAGGCTTTAGTGTATACCGTAAGTCCTCATTAAGACTGCTGTAATAAGGTCACATTTTAGGGCTTATTCACACATGCCATTTTGCATTATTAGTCATACAGCCGTTTTGAGAACATATTTATTGCAATGTGTCTATTCATATGGTTTCAATGAAGTGAACTTTACTTTGCCACAGACTCCTATGGTGACTTAGGTTTACTTCTCATGAACTGTACGGGGTCCAGTTGTTGAAACAGAATGCAACATGTAGTCATATAATACGTACTTTTGATTACATTCGGGGTGTATATGATAAAAATCTACTACTGTATATCTCACATGTACAGCCTTGACATAAGCAACCTACTCTTTAGGACAGTGCTGCACAATAATTTGTGGCAACATAAGTTAAGATCATAAAGTCCTACTGCCAAAATAGCATTTCGTAATGGTGAATGTAGTGCGCTGAATCCAGCAGGTTTGGATTTCTGGTAATTGTTGTGTGGTAGTAACTTAAGGATCACAACACAACCATTTTTACTATTATCAGCTACGAAGTGGCAGCGAGATATTGCACCCTTATGCCATATGACCACAAGTCACTGTGTAGCACTACTTATTTGTGGAATTCTTTTACATTCAAAAACATAGACAACTAAGCTTTTCAATATTGAAAAACAGTAAGCCAAAAGGACACTCTTTTGGCATACAGTGGGTCCCTTCCAGGCTATGGATACATTCGCCATATGGGGCAAACATGGCCTGATTTCCCAAGAAGCAGAAAATTGAGCATAGTGAACCAATGAGGACATGCCTCAGATTAAAATATTAGAAGACAGCAACAGTTTTTGACCTAGGGTACATGCACGTTACAATGGCTTGCAAAAATAATCATACCGGTTGAACTTTTTCACATTTTGTCACCTTACAACCAGGAACTTAAATATATTTTCTTGAGATTTTAAAGAGGACCTTTCACCATTTTTCCCAAAGGCAGTGTTATATACTGCCGGAAAGCTGACAGTGCGCTGAGTTCAGCGCACTGTCGGCTTTCCCTATCTGTGCCCGGTGTGAAGAGCTTACGGTCCGGTACTGTAGCTCCTTCTATGGTCAGAAGGGCGTTTCTGACTATTAGCCAGGAACATCCTTCTGCCTCGCGGCACCAATCGCGCTGTACTGTGGAGCCGGGAGGAACGCCCCCTCCCTCTGCTCACACAGCTCGTCTATAGACGAGTATTATCAGGAGAGGGAGGGGGTGTTCCTCCCGGCTCCACAGCACAGCGCGATAGGCGCCGCGAGGCATAAGGACGTTCCTGGGTAATGGTCAGAAACGCCCTTCTGACCATAGAAGAGCTACGGTACCGGACCGTAAGCTCTTCACACCGGGCACAGATCGGGAAAGCCGACAGTGCGCTGAACTCAGCGCACTGTCAGCTTTCCGGCAGTATATAACACTGCCTTTGGGAAAAATGGTCAAAGGTCCTCTTTAAGGGATAATGAACATAAAGTAGCACATAATGGTGAAGTGGAACGAAAATGACACATAATTTTTAAAATTGTAATCAAATAAAAATCTGAAAAGTGTGACATGAAAAAGTATTCAGCCCCCCTGTACTCTGATCCCCCTAAATAAAATCCAGTGCACACAACTGTCTTCAGAAGTCACTTAACCCTTTCCCGCCGATGGCAATTTTTGATTTTCGTTTTTGACTCCCCTCCTTCTAAACCCTATAACTTTTTTATTTCTCCGCTCTCAGAGCCATATGAGGTCTTAATTTTTGCGGGACAAATTTTTCTTCATGATGCCACCATTATTTATTCTATATAATGTACTGGGAAGCAGGTAAAAATTTCAGAATGGTGGATTTGAAGAAAAAATGCATTTCTGCGACTTTCTTACGGGCTTTGGTTTTACGGCGTTCACTGTGCAGCCAAAATGACATGTTCCCTGTATTTTGTGTTTCGGTACGGTTCCAGGGATACCAAATTTATATGGTTTTATTTACATTTTGACCCCTTAAAAAAAATCCAAAAATGTGTTTAAAATTTTTTTTCTAAAAGTCGCCATATGCCGACGGCCGTAACTTTTTTATACGTAAGTGTACGGGGATGCATAGGGCGTCTTTATTTGCGGGGCCGCGTGTACTTTTTAGTTCTACCATTTTCGGGAAATGTTATTGCTTTGATCACTTTTTATTCAAATTTTTATCAGAATCAAAACAGTGAAAAAACGGCGGTTTGGCACTTTTGACTATTTTTCCCGCTACGGCATTTACCGAACAGGAAAAATATTTTTATAGATTTGTAGAGCGGGCGATTTCGGACGCGGGGATACCTAACATGTATGTGTTTCACAGTTTTTAACTACTTTTATATGTGTTCTAGGGAAAGGGGGGTGATTTGAACTTTTAATACTTTTTTTTTTTTTTTTTGCATTTATTAGACCCCCTAGGGTTGTTGAACCCCAGGGGGTCTGATCACTAATGCAATGCATTACAATGCTAATGCATTGCAAAAAAATCATCCTTTCTTTTGCAGGCTGCATAGACCAGCCTGCAAAAGAGAGAATTTGCAGACAGGCCTGGGAGCCTTGTAAAGGCTCCCGGTTGTCATGCCAACATGACGTCGGCCCTGGAGCATGCTCCAGGAGCCGGCGATCACCGGCAAAATGGCGGCGCCCATGCGATTTGACCGTGGCGCCGGAGGGGTTAATGCCTCTGATCGGTCCGGGGACCGATCGGAGGCATCAGAGCCGGTTGTCTACTGCTTAAAGCAGTAGATACGCGGCGGCTATGGCGGTCGCCCGGCTCCCGGGCGGTCACCATAGTTACAGACCCGACGTGCGCCGTACTATTACGGCGCATGTCGGGAAGGGGTTAATGAGTTAATAGAGTCCAGCTGTGTGTAATTTAGTTTCAGTATAAATACACCTGTCCTGTGAAGGCCTCAGTGGTTTGTTAGAGAACACTAGTGAACAAAGCGCATCATGGTGACCAAGAAACTCACCAGATCGGTCAGAGAAAAAGTTGTGGAGAAGTTTAAAGCAAAGTTAGGTTAGAAAAACATATCCCAAGCTTTGAGCATCCCAAGGAGCACTGTTCATTCCATCATCCAAAAATGGAAAAAGTATTGTACAATTGCAAACCTAAAAAGACATGGCATCCACCTAAACTAACAAAGCAAGGAGAGCACTGGTCAGAGAAGCAGCCAAAGAGGCCCATGGTCACTCTGAAGGAGCTGCAGAAATCCACAATCCAAAGGACAACTATAAGTCGTGCACTCCACAAATCTGGCCTTTATGGAAGAGTGGCAAGAAGAAAATCATTGTTGAAAGAAAGACATAAGAAGTGCTGTCTAGTTTGCCACAAGCCATGTAGGGGACACAGCAAACGTGGAAGAATGTGCTCTGGTCAGATGAGACCAAAGGAGAATTTTTTGCCTAAATGCAAACTGTGTGGCAGAAAAGTAACACTGAATCACCCTGAATACACCATCCTCACTGTGAAACATAGTGGTGGCAACATCATGCTGTGGGGATGCTTTTCTTCAGCAGGGACAAGGAGGCTGGTAGGAGTTAATGGATGGATCTAAATACAGAGCAATCCTGGAAGAAAACCTGTTGAAAGCAGCAAAGGACATGAGACTGGGAAGGGGATTCACCTTCCAGCAAGACAATGATCCTAAACTTACAGCCAGAGCTACAGTGGAATGGTTCAGATCAAAGAATATTCATGTGTTAAAATTGTTCTAAATCCCATTGAGTATCTGTGACAAGACATAAAAATTGCTGTTCACAGACGCTCTCCATCCAATCTGGCTGAGCTTGAGCTATTTTACGAAGAAAAATGGGCAAAAATCTCAGTTTGTAGATGTGCAAAACTGGTAGAGACAGACCCCAAAAGTCTTGCAACGGTAATTGCAGCGAAACCTGGCTCTATAAAGTGTTGATATAGAGGGATGAATACTTTTGCTCTCACACTTTTCGAATTTTTATTTGATAAAAATTTTGAAAGCCATGCATCATTTTCCTTCCACGTCACAATTATTTGCTACTTTGTGTTGTCTATCACTTAAAATCTCAATAAAATACATTTAAGATTGTGGTTGTAAGGAGACAAAATGTGCAAAACTTCAAGGGGTATGAATACTTTCACAAGCCACTGTACAATTAAAACTTAATCTAAACCGCTTCATAGATAAATTGGGTGCACATGCAGACTCTGACAGGTCGACAGATGATCAGGTGAATTCCCAGGTGGGTCCCTGGGCTAGTTGGGCCCATCAGCTCACCCTGGCATGGCACAGTGCATTCACTGTATTTTATAGAGATACTCATTGCACAGCATCTCAGTCAGGCCGTATGACTGTATAATATGCTGGGTACATTATTTAATGGACAACCCAGTTTGTTTTTATATGCTGTAGATGACAACTAGGTGTCAGGCCAAACAGTATTCTTCTTCTCTGGGCCCCATCTTCTCAAACACACTTCAGGGGCCCCAGTGACAAACCATCTTACAGTGTCTTGCTTCTGCATGAGGTCTGCTGCTGTGCCAGCTCACGATGCAAAGAGGGCCCTAATCCAAGAAAAGAGCCAGTCAGCAAGAGATGACAGGACCTCAGGAAAGAAACAATCATACAATACATTTATGTTGGTGACAGTTTAGAAATTTGCAAACGTGCTAGATAATATTTGTATGTTATAGTTGTACAGTGGTCCCCAAGAACAAATTTTAATGGTTGCCCATAGGCACATCAGTCTGACACTGGGCGGCTGCATTTTTTATTTATTTTTTTTCATTGTAAAACACATTTATTCAACATGTTTCATGTGTACAGTAAACTCAAAAACCTAAAAAACTATTAACACCACAAGCATTTTTCCAATATGGTTTGATGCAGTTTTAGACACACTGGCCCAGATTTACTAATAGACAGTACAAACTTAGACAGACTGTCTGAAAATACGAAAGAATCTTACACATTCTGTAAATCCTCACCGATATGTCTAGCAAATCAAAAAAATTTAGCACAAACTAGATGTGCCAGGATGGCCCAAATTGCACCAAAGATGTGCTCCATTTACATCATTGACTAGTTGTAACAATAATTGTATGTCTGGGCCCCTGTATGTACATATCATAAGTAGAGATGAGCGAACACTATTCGAAACAGCCGTTTCGAATAGCACGCTCCCATAGGAATGAATGGAAGCGGCTACGTCCATTCATTTCTATGGGAGCGTGCTATTCGAAACGGCTGTTTCGAATAGTGTTCACTCATCTCTAACCATAAGAAGGGTTTTCCCACCAGGAACACTTAAAACACTTATCTCCTGTACACATGATAGAGCAGGGGTAGGGAACGTACGGCTCTCCAGCTGTTGCAAAACTACAACTCCCAGCATGCATACTGGCTCTGCTGTTCTGGGAACTCCCATGGAAGTGAATGGAGCATGATGGGAGTTGTAGTTTCACAGCAGCTGGAGAGCCAAAGGTTCCCTAGCCCTGTGATAGAGGATATGTGTTTTACTGATGGGGTCAGACAGCTTCAACCACCACAGTTCACTAGTACAGGGATTTGTACTCAGTCTTTAGCATTTTTGGGAGGCCGCTCTTGCTCTTGTAGTTCAATACAGGAGCGTACTGCACAGGCGTAGGAGGTTGGACCGAGACAGAAGAGGCGGGGTTGCAGCTGAAGATGGAGGCGTCGCTGGAGTGATCTCTTGGGCAGCAGTGGGGACACCCCATTGCCGTTTGAGCGCTGGGGCCCGCCCTCATTGCTGCGGAAAACTCATTTGCATACCGGTTAAAACCAGTATTTCTAAGGAACGGCACCGCGGAGACCACGTCTAAAGGTAAGAGACGAATAGCCTTTCTTAAGGCTATTCAGCCGTGGTAATTAGAAAAAATGTTGGATTAGTGGTAGAATCCCTTTAATGCCTTGCAGCCCCAGAGTCCAGGGTTTGAATCCAGGCAAGGACATCTGCAAGGAGTTTGTATGTTCTCCCCATTTTGTGTAGATTTCCACCAGGTACTCTGGTTTCCTTCCACACTCCAAAGACATATTGATATAAGGAATGTAGATTCTGAGCCCTATCTGGCACAGTGTTTCACTCCATAGGTTGAAAGGCACTGGTAAAACCTGCAGCTGCAATTGACGTACTGTGGGTTAAAGACTCACAGATCAAGGAAATTTGTGCTACAGGTTATTTTCACAGAATGTGGATGAGATTTGGAGAAATGCAATCCACCATGATGCAACAGTGCATTGAAGAGGGATGGCTAACGCCATCCTAAATTTAAATGGTTAGTCCAGGACAACCCATTTTTTTGGCCAGAAGCTGGGGAAAGTGAAAAATCAAAAAAAACATACTCACCTGTTCCCAGTGCCTCCCACCACAGTCCAGTTTGGCTGATCCAGGGTATTGCATTAGAGGAAGACACCGTCACACGTGGCCACTGAGGCCAATCTGTAGCCATAGTGGACTACATAAAGGAACCAGGATGTCACTTGCAACGTCATCTGTGACAATCTCAGCCGACATGCAGCGTGGCTTTCTGCCAAAACAAGACCCCAGAGCAGGAGAGCCGAACCACGGTGGCAGACACCAGAGCACCGGGAATAGGTATGTTATTTTCCACCTTCCCTGGCCTCCATTCTAAAACCCCTTTAGGCTAAGGCCCCACGGACTGGAACCGCTGCGCTAAACCACTGTGGGAACAACCGTGGCATGAATGCATTGCGGTTGTTCCCACAGCACTTTGGGGAACAGGAAGTTCATGGAGTTTTCCTCCACTGACTTTCTGTTACAATTATATCTATGGGAAAGCCGCCGGCATTTCCGTAGATATAATTGACATGCTGTGATTTTCAAAACCCCAGCGGTTTTGGAAATTGCAGCATGTCCATGCTGCGATTTTTTTCCAGAAAGTGGGCATGGGATTCGCATGGGAATGCCCGTGGCCACAAGAAAATGGCCGCTTACACAGTAAGCTGTGTAAGCAGCCATTTTGTGTAAGCGGACATTTTCTTGTGGCCGCAGGCATACGCAGTCGGCTCTGCCAGAAGCCTGATGGCCAAGCCGACTGCGCATGCCACAAGAAAATGGCCGCTTACAGAGCTTACTGTGTAAGAGGCCATTTTCTTTTGGCCATGAGCATGCGCAGTCGCCTCTGTCCAATGGCAGAGCTAACTGCGCATGCCTAGAAGATTGAAACCCAGGATGGAAGAAGACACGGAGAGGGCATTTCAGAAGAAGATAGAGGCGTCGCTGAAGACTTCTCTCGCAGCATTGGGGACACCCCAGTGCTGTTTGAACGCTGCGGACCGCCCTCAGTGCTGCGAGAGAACTCATTTGCATACCGAAGAAAACCCGGATTTCTACCAAACGGTGGCGTGGAGAAGACATCTAAATGTAGGAAAAGAATTGCCTTTCTTAAGGCTATTCCTACGTGTTAGTCATAAAAAAATGTATCCAATGATGAGGCTAGGGCTACACTGTGACTTTGTGACTTACATTGTGGTCAGTGTTTGACAATGGTAAGTGACGGTAGTAGCTCACTATGATTCACAATGAGACTCGGCAATCTTTGCATTTTAGAGAGTCAACCTGCGCCCGGTCTCCGCTGGGGGATTCCATTCTCCATTACATTTTAAAAAAGCGGAGAGAAAAATCATACAAGCCACGCTTTTCTCTCTTTCTCCCCTTTTTGGAATAAACCCAGTGGACCCAATTATAGCCTACGTGGCCCGCAGGTTTCTGACAGTAATCGCTTTTTTAAGTGGATTAGGTTTCCATTTGGGGGTTCCGCTTGACACCCAAAAGCAGGTGTAAACCTAACATCTGTGGTAGAAAAAAAAAAACACACCATCTGACGCGTTTCCTTTCTGCTGCAGTTTTCCAGAAAATATACTGTAAAATTGTATCACTGTGTTATGTTTTCCGATAGTCCAGAATATTTGATAAACTGGCACATATCAACCACTGATACTGGTCCATATTCTATTGTATTTCTGCGCCATGTACACACTGATGTGGGAGTGTTTTTACATTACTGGTCACCATAGCCTTTCATTGTTGACTGAGAAGCTATGTGGTGCCATTCTCCTCAGGCTGCTCCTATACTGAGGTGCCATTCTCCTCAGGCTGCTCCTATGCTGAGGTGCCATTCTCCTCAGGCTGCTCCTATGCTGAGGTGCCATTCTCCTCAGGCTGCTCCTATACTGAGGTGCCATTCTCCTCAGCCTGCTCTTATACTGAGGCGCCATTCTCCTCAGGCTGCTCCTATGCTGAGGTGCCATGCTCCTCAGGCTGCTCTTATACTGAGGCGCCATTCTCCTCAGGCTGCTCCTATGCTGAGGTGCCATGCTCCTCAGGCTGCTCTTATACTGAGGTGCCATTCTCCTCAGCCTGCTCTTATACTGAGGCGCCATTCTCCTCAGGCTGCTCCTATGCTGAGGTGCCATTCTCCTCAGGCTGCTCCTATACTGAGGTGCCATTCTCCTCAGCCTGCTCTTATACTGAGGCGCCATTCTCCTCAGACTGCTCCTATGCTGAGGTGCCATTCTCCTCAGGCTGCTCTTATACTGAGGCGCCATTCTCCTCAGGCTGCTCCTATGCTGAGGTGCCATTCTCCTCAGGCTGCTCTTATACTGAGGTGCCATTCTCCTCAGGCTGCTCCTATACTGAGGTGCCATTCTCCTCAGGCTGTACCTATACTGAGGTGCCATTCTCCTCAGGCTGCTCCTATGCTGAGGTGCCGTTCTCCTCAGCCTGCTCCTATACTGAGGTGCCATTCTCCTCAGGCTGCTCCTATATTGAGGTGCCATTCTCCTCAGGCTGCTCTTATACTGAGGTGCCATTCTCCTCAGGCTGCTCTTATACTGAGGTGCCATTCTCCTCAGGCTGCACCTATGCTGAGGTGCCATTCTCCTCAGGCTGCTCCTATGCTGAGGTGCCATTCTCCTGAGGCTGCTCCTATACTGAGGTGCCATTCTCCTCAGGCTGCCCCTATGCTGAGGTGCCATGCTCCTCAGGCTGCTCTTATACTGAGGTGCCATTCTCCTCAGGCTGCTCTTATACTGAGGTGCCATTCTCCTCAGGCTGCACCTATGCTGAGGTGCCATTCTCCTCAGGCTGCTCTTATACTGAGGTGCCATTCTCCTCAGGCTGCTCCTATGCTGAGGTGCCATTCTCCTCAGGTTGCTCCTATACTGAGGTGCCATTCTCCTCAGGCTGCTCTTATACTGAGGTGCCATTCTCCTCAGGCTGCTCTTATACTGAGGCGCCATTCTCCTCAGGCTGCTCCTATGCTGAGGTGCCATTCTCCTCAGGTTGCTCCTATACTGAGGTGCCATTCTCCTCAGGCTGCTCTTATACTGAGGTGCCATTCTCCTCAGGCTGCTCTTATACTGAGGCGCCATTCTCCTCAGGCTGCACCTATGCTGAGGTGCCATTCTCCTCAGGTTGCTCCTATGCTGAGTTGCCATTCTCCTCAGGCTGCTCCTATGCTGAGGTGCCATTCTCCTCAGGCTGCTCTTATACTGAGGTGCCATTCTCCTCAGGTTGCTCCTATGCTGAGGTGCCATTCTCCTCAGGCTGCTCCTATGCTGAGGTGCCATTCTCCTCAGGCTGCTCTTATACTGAGGTGCCATTCTCCTCAGGCTGCTCCTATGCTGAGGTGCCATTCTCCTCAGGCTGCACCTATGCTGAGGTGCCATTCTCCTCAGGCTGCTCTTATACTGAGGTGCCATTCTCCTCAGACTGCTCCTATGCTGAGGTGCCATTCTCCTCAGGCTGCACCTATGCTGAGGTGCCATTCTCCTCAGGCTGCTCCTATGCTGAGGTGCCATTCTCCTCAGGCTGCTCCTATGCTGAGGTGCCATTCTCCTCAGGCTGCTCTTATACTGAGGTGCCATTCTCCTCAGGCTGCTCCCACTACTACTAGGGCTGGATCTCATCCATATGCATCCTTTAGCTCTATCCAGTGCAGTTCACTCCAAGCACCATGAGGAATAGGCGTGGAGTGCACTGCGAGCAGGTTGGAGCTGATTTAGTCCCTCAGCCATTAGCTGCACAGGGCTTATGCACTGGAATGTAGTTAGATAAACACTGCATAGTAAAAGCCCGCCCTTTTAATACTGCCCACAGAGCAGGCAGCCAATGGTAGACGCCGGCAGTTTCAAGTCTCCCCGATCACACTGCCCTGCTCTAGGAAAACAAAGCTTAATTTCCACGAAATCTTTTATTTTGCCCGCTCTGACGAGCTTAGCTTTTAATTGTAAGCCAAGTTACGTTCCCGGGGTGCAGCTCCAAAGACGATTGCGTCGCAGAAGAGGCAGATCGGGGGAGGTTGTTTATCTATAGTATTGGGGGGACCTTGAAACAGCATGTCCTATTTCCTCTGTTGTTTTGCTTCTCTTAGTCTGGATTCTCCATGTTGAACCAATTCTGATATTTGGGCTGGGACCTGCCTGTGTATGTATGTGCCGCTATAGGTTATGTATAGGGCTTTATTCTGCGCTGCCAGTCCTAGCCGAGAGCTCCTTAAGCAGGATAGGATTGTATAGTGAGAGTGAGAGAGTCAGGGATTTGCAGGGGGAGATCGCTGGGGTGGAGATCTGCAGATCAGATCTGGGAAGACAAGATCAGCACTGGATCCGTGCAAGTATTAGATGGAAAGCAGCTGTATCATCACCCAAGTGCAGAGAGAAGAGCCTCTGGTGCATCCAAAACAAGGTAATGCTGTCTGGCCAAGCATTGCAGGCGATCTAGAGCGATCTGGATCGATGACCACTTGTTTATGTGACATGGCTGTAGCCTCCTGTTATGTTCTTCCTGCTCGTCTCTCATCTTGTAGCCATATCTTTTATAGTCTTATTATTATTATTTTGCTACATTGTATGTGTCATGACTGTGCCCAGGTCTGATTTTATACAAGAGGAAAACAAGTGGAGACCCCTCCCTAAATGTAGGGGTGTGATCTGTGCACATTTTAAATAATGCTTTTCCTCTTGCAGCCTGCTGATCATTTATTACTAACCTGTCATTGCTGCCATTTAGTTGCATTTTCACCCTTGTTCTATCTGCTGCTGGGGATTGACGCTTTTTGCAGGTATTATTTGGGGTTTTCCTATAGTTTTAGCGTCGACTGTTTACGTTGCCACTTCTGGTAATTGGTCCATTGACAGGTATTATAACATTGGATTACTAGAGATGGTTGCGTTGTGTACCTGGTGTGGTTCGTGTGTTGATCCCTTTTACTCATGTTTTGATAACGTGAGTTTATTTATTTATTTATTATTATTATTTATGGGTTTTTTATGTTTATCCCGAATATTCAAGACTTCTATTAAAACATATTTATGTTTAACCCATATACACAAGCATAACATAGGACACGCAGGAGTAACGCTATTCTGTGGAGACCGATAGCACTTGATGGCTTCTGTCATAACAACAGCTCCTATGTAGTCGTGTTTTCGTGGGTATGGAGGTAATAACTTCGCTCCTCCTGTGTTTTTATACAAAGAAGAAGTCATCTCTGTTCTATTTTAACCAAAACAAACAGCCATTTCCCAGAATCGTACAGGTATCTGCGTCCCACGCCTCTTTTGTGGTCATGTTGTGATCCCGCTGCTTAGCTATAACCTGTACGGAATGGGATCCATGATCAATCACTTTATCGGTGCCCTTGGTGATCTGATCAGATTTGTCCAGATGTAGTTGCAATGGAGGAAAAAGGGGTCTGCGCTAAACTCAAAATGGATTCCTTGCATCTGTTTAGTTTGTCAGTGCCATGTGATGGCTGTCTATATACAAGCACTAGTCGCAGAGCACATCCCAGTCATATGTTGGTTATACAGCTGCAGGATGTGTATGGCGGTGAACTGGACCTTGCCTGGCAGTGAAAGGGTTACTGTGTAAATGAGTAACCTATGTGAGCCAAGGAGGCAGTGTTGTGGACAGATTGATGCTTGCGCTGTCCCTTTGATGTGCACTTATCAGGTGCAGCTTGTCTAATGCAGGGCCATTAACCATCTGAGACAACAGGTTCCGCACTTTGTCCCATTTGCTTGCCATTGATTGTTGTTGTTTTTACAAATGTGTTGTTTTTATGTGTAAATGAACTTGCAGACTTTAGACATGGGTGACAACAGGCTCTGACAGGTGGCACAACAGCCAGAAAGTTCCCCTTCTAGAGCGGGAGTTTTACTAAATCTTATTGAAAAGCATGTGAATATTGTAGGACCCCTATCCGGGCTTCTGTAACGTATAGCAGTTTATAGTAACTTGCTGCTTTAGCTGCTCAGGAAATATTTTTATGCTTTAAATACTTTGTAAATTTTCTAAATTAGTTTTATTCTTTTAGACCTGACATTGGAGCTGCAGCTATTTTTCTTCCTGTCGTAATAGATAGAATAACAGACAATCATGGATGTCATATTTGGGGTGGGGGCTAGAGCCAGGCATCACATTGATCGATCACCCCAAATGTACACCTAGCACCATATGATGGGGGGGGGGCACCTGTTACGGTGTTTCCCTCTTCTCAATTCCTATTGGAAAAGAGCTGGGGCAGAGGCGGAGCCTATAATCCCAAATTTCTTGGTAATGCAGGGGACGTGTATAAAAACTAACTTTGGCAGGAAAGGCTTAGATCCACATTCCATATCTATCTGGATACCTATCAATCTGTTCACATGTTTAATCCAACCATAGAACAATCTTTTCACGTTCTTAACTTCCTGTATGACATGATGTTTTTGTGTGTGTGTATATGTGTATATATATATATATATATATATATATATATATATATATATATATAATTAACTTCCTCTTTCTTTAAGCCGTCAAATATCTCTAGACCTATCTTACTGATGTAGAAGAAAATAATAATCAGTAATGGGTACTTGTGTTTCAGAGGAAATAACTACAGAATAGATTGCACATTTCCATTCTCTTTTCGCTCAGGTGTGTTCCTGCTTAAGTGGAACTGAGAAACTTTTGTGTGATTTATGGCATGATGGCAGCTAGTTTGTTTATTCAGCATATGCCACATTGTTCAAAAATTGTGGCAAAATAGCGGTGTAGCTCATCCATATGGACTCTTAGGCCCGATTCACATCTGCGTTCGGGCCATTCCGTTCCCCTATTCATGTGAAGTATGTGGAGCGATAAGTCCTACAAGCAGCACTTTTCTCTCCGCATTTTTCGTGCGGAAACCACACGGACCCGCTTTTTTATGTGAATAGTTTTCTGTTCAGAGCATCCCCAAGTAGACTCCCTGAATGGAAATCTAACCTGGATTTCCGTTCGGGGAGTCTACTTGGGCCTTAGCGGAAACTATTAGCTCTGCCCAGCATTTGATATAAATTTATGGGACTAGTTTGAAGGAGATCTGTCTCGTACTTGCTTTCTGGTGTGGAGGGCAGGATGGTATAGAGAAGGAAGAGCAGAGTAGATTGATATATATAGTGTTGTGTAAAAACAACTACTACTTTAAAATGTATTGGTCACCCTCTGGGTGTATAACTCCAGTGGGCAGTCCTGCACAATGGCAGGGAGCTATCATTGTATGTACTCCTACAGCAGCAGCCTCGGTCATTCATTGCCCTCTGGACTCCTTAGCTGGGACCATTCACACACCATGGGGAAGAAGGATTGTAGAGTTTCCCATCCATTTATTCACAGGAAAGATAAGCTGCCACCAGAACTGTCTTATTACCCTCTTCGTATTGGAAACCTGCATGCTTGGCCGAACCAAACATTCATGTTTATGAGGAATTTGTTAAGAATAGCTGAAAGCACATTCAGTCTACAGCCTTTGAAAGTAAATGACCACTTTAAGTGAAATGATATAAAATTATTTTAATTAATTGTAGGCTAATAATAATTAACCTTATTTATATAGCGCCAACATATTCTGTAGTACTTTACAAATCAATAGGTGTACTTTCATTATAGGTAGTCTCACATTTATATACTTATCAACGGATCATCATTACTTATTGTATTTATAGGTATGGAAGCTGTTTTTTGGGTTTTTATTTTTTGTAAGATCTCTATCCCCCCCACACACACACACACACACACACACACACATACACCGTTCCATGATGTCGTATATATTTGCCTGTGAAGAAAAACCTACGCAGAACAAAAAACTACATTTAAAAGAATAATATTCAGTTTTATATCCTCCTCTATAGCACAGACTGTTGGCAGAAGAGAACATATACTGATCCCAGAAACTGAGAATACATTTACAATTTTTGGTGCAGTTCCAGGAGTGGATCCAGCAGAAAGAAATGGAAGTCCTTCCTTTTATACCCAACTCCATTTGATTCCAGTCCTGCCTTTGGCTGAGAAAACATTAAAAACTGCCCCAAAACTGCATGTGTGATTCCAGCTTTAAGATAACACAGCCCCAAATAGCAAATATTGCTGATAGTCACTGGAAAATAACAATGGGACAGATTACTAATCTTCAGTTTTTTGTTATTCCTGTCACTTATGTCGGAGTTGGACTCTGGTTACTCCACAGCCCTGTATTTAAAGTGAACCTGTCACCAAATACAAAATGCTAAATGTCGTATGTCATTGGATTACCGCTGTGCCTCTCTATAATTTGGCATTTACTTATACATTTTTGTCCGTCCGCCCGTTCAAAATATACAGCCCCTGGAAACTTATATGTAAACTAGCTCTTCTCCAAGTGGGTGGGAACCTTATGTATTTCTCAGAGTAAATACAAAAAAAAAAAAAAAAAAGATCCCACCCACTTGGATAACTATAGCTAGTTTACACATAAGCCTAGAGGGGCCGTGTCTTTTTAAGGGGTGGACGGATTTAAGAAAATATACTGAATTTGAGGAACATCTGGAAAAATGTTCTGCATCCTGTGGATGTCCAGACTGGCTTGCAATGCCAGAACTTGTAGTTTTAATAGAAGTTTGACATCCACAAGATGGTAGCCTTGTCAAGTCAAAAAACATCTAGTACTAATAATAATGATCATGTCATAGCATCAGCCGGAAAAGTGTCTTATAAGTCAGGATAGGCCAACTATTAGCAAAGGAATGAGCTATTCACTGTGTGAAGATACTCCGCAATCCTCACATAGTGTAATTCATGTCCGCACATGTATTCACCACTACACCTAGTGTTTTACCATACCTGTATTATAATCCCAAAATGAGAAAGACAGATACAAGTATGCTATACATTGGGGCAGATTTACTAAGACTGCCTAAGGTTTAAAAATGTGCCTGAATTATCACGGTGGCGATTGTGTATGACAAATCCACATCTATAGACTGTCTAGCCCAGGGGTAGGGAACCTTCGGCTCTCCAGCTGCTGTGAAACTACAACTCCCAGCATGCTCTATTCACTTCCATGGCTGTTCCAAGAAGTATGCATGCTGGGAGTTGTAGTTTTGCAACAGCTGGAGAGCCGTACGTTCCCAACCCCTGGTCTAGCCTAAAAAAAAATATCACAAATATGAAATGTATGTTGGTTTATACCCTCCACTTATGGCAGATTCTGCTAACCATCTAAGGCCTGGTTCACATCTGCGTTCGGGCCATTCTGTTCCCCTATCCATATGAAATATGCACAGAAAAAAGTCCTGCAAGCAGCACTTTTCTCTCCGCATTTTTCATGCCAACCACACAGACGCCATTATAGTCTATGGAGTCTGCTGGTTTCCTAAGGTAACCAATGTTGTATGCAGATAGGTTTAGAAACCTGAATGCCGGTGTAAACCGGGCCTAAAGCTGGGAGAGATCCTCTTATTCACAGGGAGATAACCCACTACCAGATTTTCCTGGGACGTTCTTCCCTCTCCTATTCAGTACACATGCGCTACTTGGCCAAGTTGAGTTTGTAGGTGTATAGGGAAGTTGGCTGAGATAGTTCTGGGTTGAACTAAAACCTCAAGTGTATATCAAATTTAAAGAGGACCTGTCACCAAGTACATATAGGTCTAAAGGTCATATATCATTGGATTTCCACAGTGCCCCTGAACAATTTACCATATATTTCACTGTGCATTTGAAAATCTGAGATCTACCAATAGACATGAATATATTGCAAGCCACTTAGGAGACTTAATGGAAATAACCTTAAAAGTAGTGTATTCTTTTTCATCTTTTGATCCCAGCTACCCTATTCTGCCAAACTAATGCCATAGAGTTATGTTGTACATAGCTACAGCTACTGTGCACACATTTAGGATTGGGAGAACGGCGGTGACACACAACTGTGCTCCTCT